>NC_134402.1:194451949-194463716 GCF_038048845.1 Mixophyes fleayi | reverse complement strand
CACAATATATATTAAAAACCCTGAACTTGTATGATTCGCACCATTAAATGTATCTGGACAGCGTAGAGGAGTGGGTCACCACAATATATATAATAAGAAAAGACTCAAGCTTTCAAGTGCAGTGTTTATAAAATATAAACAACAATACAGTAGTTTTAGTCAGAGCACGTCAATACCTCTTGTTTTAAATTATGACAGGGCATTTTACTTTTGGTTTAATTTCTTGAATTTGTTTAAATTTGGTTTTACTTTTTGAACATGGCAAACGACTGTTGATTGGTCACATAATGCAAAAAAAAAAGTTCCAAGATGGAATTGTCCTTAGGCCCTCACACCCACCCTTATGTTGTTTAAATAGGACATGCACACTTTAACAAACCAATCATTTCAGCGACAGGGCCTACCAAACAACTGTGGCTGAAATGATTGGTTTGTTTGGGCCCCCACACCAAAAAAGCTATTCATCTCTCCCTGTACAGACTAAACAGGCTCTACTGAGGCAAGATGTCGTCCTCATCTTCAACCTCTGATTCCTCTCCCCCTACAGTGTGTACTTCCTCCTCATCACACATTATCAATTCGTCCCCGCTGGACTCCACAACCACAGGTCCCTCTGTACTATCTGGAGGGCAGTGCTGTACTTCATTGAGGAATTGATTATTCATTTTTATAAACATCATTATTTCAACGTTTTGAGGAAGCAACCTCCTTCGCCGCTCACTGACCAGGTTCCCCGCTGCACTAAAAACTCTTTCAGGGTACACACTGGAGGGGGGACAACTCAGTTAAAAAATAGAGCCAGTTTGTACAGGGGCTTCCAAACTGCCTTTTGGAGTTCTACCACGTCACTACCTCTAGTTAATTTAGATTGCAAGGCTTGTAAATATAAATACTTTGAAGATAAAAAAAGCAGGCTGCACAGACTGTGGAGCTAGAAAGTGAAATTAAATGGACCACGTTACTTTGGTGGCTATCTATGCCCCCCCCCCCCGCCCTACACTTGTAGTTGAATATAAATAAAGCAGCCTGCATAGACTGTAGAACTAGAAATTCAAATATACAAAGAAATGGACAAAGGCAGTTTGGTATCTGTCTGCATCAGATCCCCTCTCCACTAGGAGTAAAACAGAAAACTATTCAGCCGTTATATAATCTAGAATATAAATAGAAATTGAGAAAGGCAATTTGGTATCTGTCTGCATCATAATCATCAACATCCTCCTCAGCGCCAGCTACATCAATATCCTCCTCCCAGTGTACAACATTCACACCTTCATTAGCCATATCTGTAACTGGACTGAGGGTGATCCTTCCAGCATATGCAGAGGGCGTGCTGCAAATGCTGGATGAAGTCACCTCTTCCCATACAGTGATGGGAAGGTCAGGGTTCACAACCAACAACACCCTCTGACTCGCCTTGGGGATTTGTGATGTCATCTGTTTAGAAGGCAGAGTTCTTTGCTGTTTTGTTGTTGTTGCTGACAGCATAACTCTCTTAAATTTTTTGTGGGGGGGGGGGGGGGGGGGAAGGAGGGCTTAGATCCTTGGGTGAAGCTGGACCACTAGTCATGAACACGGGCCAGGGCCTAAGCCGTTCCTTGCCACTACGTGTCGTAAATGGCATATTGCCAACTTTACGTTTCTCCTCAGATGATTTTAAGTTTCTCTTTTTGCTATTTTTTGAGAACTTGGGCTTTTTGGATTTTACATGCCCTGTACTAGGAGATTGGGCATCGGGCTTGCCAGACGACGTTGATGGCATTTCATCGTCTATGTCATGACTAGTGGCAGCAGCTTCAGCATTAGGGGGAAGTGGGTCTTGATCTTTCCCTACTTTATCCTCCAAATTTTGGTTTTCCATTATATGTAGCACAAGAGAGCGTACCCCTAAGCCACACACACTCGGCAAAGCCTTTAAAAATTATATGCGGCACAGGAGAGTAGCACTGGACTTATACTGCTGAATCAGTGAACTTTGTAATAGCAGTACCACTGGACTTATACACTGCTAAATCAGTGAACTTTGTAATAGCCGTACCACTGAACTTATACACTGCTGAATGTGTGAACTTGGTAATATTGCAGTACCAATGGGCTTATATACTGCTGGATTGGCTTTGCAAATTTCGTTATAATTATTTTTTTTTTAAATTTTTTATTTTAATTTTTTTTAGAACTTTTTTTTTATTTTTTAAAAACTTGGGAATAATGGGGAAATAACTATGCCCTTAGAAGCACAGAGCACAGGACCCAGCAGCACCACTGACCTCAAAAGGACAGAGCACAGGACCCAGCAGCACCACTGACCTCAAAAGGACAGAGCACAGGACCCAGCAGCACCACTGACCTCAAAAGGACAGAGCACAGGACCCAGCAGCACCACTGACCTCAAAAGGACAGAGCACAGGACCCAGCAGCACCACTGACCTCAGAAGGACAGAGCACAGGACCCAGCAGCACCACTGACCTCAGAAGGACAGAGCACAGGACCCAGCAGCACCACTGACCTCAGAAGGACAGAGCACAGGACCCAGCAGCACCACTGACCTCAGAAGGACAGAGCACAGGACCCAGCAGCACCACTGACCTCAGAAGGACAGAGCACAGGACCCAGCAGCACCACTGACCTCAGAAGGACAGAGCACAGGACCCAGCAGCACCACTGACCTCAAAAGGACAGAGCACAGGACCCAGCAGCACCACTGACCTCAGAAGGACAGAGCACAGGACCCAGCAGCACCACTGACCTCAGAAGGACAGAGCACAGGACCCAGCAGCACCACTGACCTCAGAAGGACACAGCACAGGACCCAGCAGCACCACTGACCTCAGAAGGACACAGCACAGGACCCAGCAGCACCACTGACCTCAGAAGGACACAGCACAGGACCCAGCAGCACCACTGACCTCAGAAGGACACAGCACAGGACCCAGCAGCACCACTGACCTCAGAAGGGCACAGCACAGGACCCAGCAGCACCACTGACCTCAGAAGGGCACAGCACAGGACCCAGCAGCACCACTGACCTCAGAAGGGCACAGCACAGGACCCAGCAGCACCACTGACCTCAGAAGGGCACAGCACAGGACCCAGCAGCACCACTGACCTCAGAAGGGCACAGCACAGGACCCAGCAGCACCACTGACCTCAGAAGGGCACAGCACAGGACCCAGCAGCACCACTGACCTCAGAATGGCACAGCACAGGACCCAGCAGCACCACTGACCTCAGAATGGCACAGCACAGGACCCAGCAGCAACACTGACCTCAGAAGGGCACAGCACAGGACCCAGCAGCACCACTGACCTCAGAAGGGCACAGCACAGGACCCAGCAGCACCACTGACCTCAGAAGGGCACAGCACAGGACCCAGCAGCACCACTGACCTCAGAAGGGCACAGCACAGCACAGCACGACAGAGGACCACCTAACACACCCTCCCTCTACCCTGATCAATGCCCGAGTGAAGATGGCGGCGACTAGCGGGGAATTTATAGGATCCGAGTATCGCGAGATCCGACAACGGGATTATGAGTCAGAGCCTCAGTTTCAGATTTGAATTTGGCGCCAATACCCGGATCTGTCTCGGATCGGCAACGTTCGGGTGGGCTCGGATTTCATAAATCCGAATACGCTCATCTCTAAGCCAAACCTATTTATTGAATTAAATATGGATAATTATCCTGTTCTAAAATGAACTAAATTTGAAGAAGCACTAGCTTCCACATAACTTAACACACCCCAAATATTAGACTTTCATTTTAGAGTTCATTACCAGAGATTTTTTTTGTCTGATAATTGCTTTAGGTTTTCTCAACCTTGGGCTACAAAAGGGAATTACATTACATTTCAGAGCAATTTTCCACAACCTCCTTTATGGAGGTTATTGCAAAAAAAAAAAAAAACATCTCCATTTCTTCAAATACATACTAATCATAAACCTTATTCAATCACACTTGAAATTACACTGAGAATACAAATTAAAATAAATAACTATTGTACATATATATTTCATTCAGGGCTATTACTACACCACTTGCTAGTGCGAGTGGGTATAAAATGATCAGAGCAGGGAGCTTCCATCATAACCATCCACTCACAATCAACCGGTGTGGAAAGAGACATGCGATTGGCTAGTCAAAGGCTGATCAGGACCAAATATTTTATATTTAATAAAGTGGTTAACAGCAGCTTGTGAGTATTTTAAAGCCATGTCCTCTCTAGAGGACACTTGAACAGAGCTCACCACTCTTGCCTTTATAGAGGCAAAAGTGGACAACACGCTTATGCTCTCCCAGTTATAGTGAACATCAGCCAAGTCTGTTTACCACACACACCGGGATGGTGGAGGCAAAGGAGACACACACTGCCTGGTTTTTATATTTACTACCAGAACTTTCAAGCAAAGAGGGTGTGTGTGTGTGTGTGTGTGTGTGTGTGTGTGTGTGTGTGTGTGTGTGTGTGTGGAGGGGGTGGGATTCAGTGGTTTGCAATTTTAGATAACGAACTTTTCAGGAAATAAATAGTAATAGTTTTTTTGTCTAATTTGTAGAGCGCTACAAAAAGAGTTCATAAGAATGTACAGTCCGGGCCCCCAAGAGAGGGGGGGGGGGGGCGGGTACATTTTACCTGGGCCTGGCCATGCCAGGGGTCCGGGCCGGGCCCTCGCTGCTAATTGGGGTGGGGGGAGCTGTAAGAAAAAAAAAACACAAAAACAAAAACACAAACACATACTCCTGTGATCTCGACGCCACGTCCCTCCTCTCTTCTCCATTCACACTGACTGTCGGGCGTGGCGTCATCAAGTCACACCCGACAGTCAGTGAGGAGCGCCGCAGCCAGGTCAAAACATGAAGAAAGAAGAGAAGACAGAAGAAACGGAGAGGCACAGGCGAGGAGGAAACAAAAAAGGGGGGAGAGAGGCACAGGCGAGGAGGAAACAAAAAAGGGGGGAGAGAGGCACAGGCGAGGAGGAAACAAAAAAGGGGGGAGAGAGGCACAGGCGAGGAGGAAACAAAAAAGGGGGGAGAGAGGCACAGGCGAGGAGGAAACAAAAAAGGGGGGAGAGGCACAGGCGAGGAGGAAACAAAAAAGGGGGGAGAGAGGCACAGGCGAGGAGGAAACAAAAAAGGGGGGAGAGAGGCACAGACGAGGAGGAAACAAAAAGGGGGGAGAGAGGCACAGACAAGGAGGAAACAAAAGGGGGGAGAGGCACAGACGAGGAGGAAAATAAAAGGGGGAGAGGCACAGACGAGGAGGAAACAAAAAGGGGGAGAGGCACAGACGAGGAGGAAACAAAAAGGGGGAGAGGCACAGACGAGGAAACAAAAAGGGGGAGAGAGGCACAGACAGGGGCGGATTGGGAACATAAAGTGGCCCTGGAAAAAAAATCTGGAGGTGGCCTCATGTGGGCGGTACCAAATCAAGTGTAGGCAGGGCAAACACAAAAGTAGGCGGAATTAGTGCAAAGTTGATTATGCCATCAGAGGGCTGAATATTGCTAGACTGCCCATTACATACCACCGTTGTCCTAACATTCCCACTCATCAGACAGAGCCCTAAATTAGGACTGTCCCGTTGAAACATATTCATGTTTATTTAATAACATGTTGCAGAGGAACTGCCAATATAGAAAAATAGAGTTGGCAGATTGTCCTGCTCTTTCCTACCTGTTCTTGTTGCTTTCCCTACCTGTGGTTGCTGGTGTCTCTTGATCAGTTGCCGCTTGTCTGGATCCTGGAATGCTGGGGGCCCTATTTGGAAGAAAAATGAGTACATGAAATTTAGAAAACGCCAACAAGCTCCTGTGTTGAATCAAAAGCACCCACAATTAGTAAAAGGCTTCCCTCCAGCCCCAACGTTAAAATGCTAGAATTCACATTTAATAAATAAACCTATCTCCCTCCAAACAGCCCCAGCAATAAATTAACAGCACTCACATTTAATAAATATAACCATTTCCACACACATGCCGGCATTAAATAATTCATATTCAATAAATAGCCCTCTTCCCAAACTCACCCCCACATTCAATAGCCCCCAAACCATCCCATATTAAATAGTCCCCGCTATTAAATTAAATTGCCCCACCATCCCATCACTCCACAAACAAAATAGCACCCATTAATTAGCCACCACCTACCTCACACTCATATTGCAATGCCACAAGCCCCCTTTGCCAACACAAACACTACAATGCCACAAGCCCCCGTGGACAACACACACCATTGCCATCAGCCCCACTGCTGCTTACACACACACACACATAGTGCCATCAGCCCCCCCTTTGCTGCTTTCACACACACACAGTGCCATCAGCCCCCCCTTTGCTGCTTTCACACACACACAGTGCCATCAGCCCCCCCTTTGCTGCTTTCACACACACACATAGTGCCATCAGCCCCCCCTGCTACCTCCAAACACACAGTGTCATCAGCCCCCCCCTGCTGCCTTCACACACTGGAGTCAGCCCCCCCCCCCCTCCGCGCGCACACACTACCATAAGCCCGCCACAATCTCTTACCTTTTAGCCGCTTCCAGCTGCACTTCTCTGCTCACATGGGACGGCACCTGTCACATGGTGCATGTCCCATGTGATATCCACTTTTTCTGGCATAGGCCACTCAAAAAGGGGGAGGGACTGGTCATCGGAGATCCGCGGAATCGTTCAAAATAAAGAAAAAAAAAGGGGGGCGAGAGGCACAGAGGGGGCAAAAAAATGGGGCGAGAGGCACAGAGGGGGCAAAAAAAGGGGGCGAGAAACACAGAGGGGGGAAAAAAAGAAGGGGGCGAGAAACACAGAGGGGGGAAAAAAAGAAGGGGGCGAGAAACACAGAGGGGGGAAAAAAAGAAGGGGGCGAGAAACACAGAGGGGGGAAAAAAAGAAGGGGGCGAGAAACACAGAGGGGGGAAAAAAAGAAGGGGGCGAGAAACACAGAGGGGGGGAAAAAAAGAAGGGGGCGAGAAACACAGAGGGGGGGAAAAAAGAAGGGGGCGAGAAACACAGAGGGGGGGAAAAAAGAAGGGGGCGAGAAACACAGAGGGGGGAAAAAAAGAAGGGGGCGAGAAACACAGAGGGGGGAAAAAAAGAAGGGGGCGAGAAACACAGAGGGGGGAAAAAAAGAAGGGGGCGAGAAACACAGAGGGGGGAAAAAAAGAAGGGGGCGAGAAACACAGAGGGGGGAAAAAAAGAAGGGGGCGAGAAACACAGAGGGGGGAAAAAAAGAAGGGGGCGAGAAACACAGAGGGAGAAAAAAAGAAGGGGGCGAGAAACACAGAGGGAGAAAAAAAGAAGGGGGCGAGAAACACAGAGGGAGAAAAAAAGAAGGGGGCGAGAAACACAGAGGGAGAAAAAAAGAAGGGGGCGAGAGGCACAGAGGGGGGAAAAAAAGAAGGGGGCGAGAGGCACAGAGGGGGGGGAAAAGAAGGGGGCGAGAGGCACAGAGGGGGGGAAAAAGAAGGGGGCGAGAGGCACAGAGGGGGGAAAAAGAAGGGGGCGAGAGGCACAGAGGGGGAAAAAAAGAAGGGGGCGAGAGGCACAGAGGGGGAAAAAAAAGAAGGGGGCGAGAGGCACAGAGGGGGAAAAAAAGAAGGGGGCGAGAGGCACAGAGGGGGAAAAAAAGAAGGGGGCGAGAGGCACAGAGGGGGAAAAAAAGAAGGGGGCGAGAGGCACAGAGGGGGAAAAAAAGAAGGGGGCGAGAGGCACAGAGGGGGAAAAAAAGAAGGGGGCGAGAGGCACAGAGGGGGAAAAAAAGAAGGGGGCGAGAGGCACAGAGGGGGAAAAAAGAAGGGGGCGAGAGGCACAGAGGGGGAAAAAAAGAAGGGGGCGAGAGGCACAGAGGGGGAAAAAAAGAAGGGGGCGAGAGGCACAGAGGGGGAAAAAAAAAGAAGGGGGCGAGAAGCACATAGGGGGAAAAAAGGGGGAGAGAGGCACAGAGGGGGAAAAAAAGAAGGGGGCGAGAGGCACAGAGGGGGAAAAAGAAGGGGGAGAGAGGCACAGAGGGGGGAAAAAAAGAAGGGGGCGAGAAACACAGAGGGAGAAAAAAAGAAGGGGGCGAGAAACACAGAGGGAGAAAAAAAGAAGGGGGCGAGAGGCACAGAGGGGGGGAAAAAAAGAAGGGGGCGAGAGGCACAGAGGGGGGGGAAAAGAAGGGGGCGAGAGGCACATAGGGGGAAAAAAGGGGGAGAGAGGCACAGAGGGGGAAAAAAAGAAGGGGGCGAGAAACACAGAGGGGGGAAAAAAAGAAGGGGGCGAGAAACACAGAGGGGGGAAAAAAAGAAGGGGGCGAGAAACACAGAGGGGGGAAAAAAAGAAGGGGGCGAGAAACACAGAGGGAGAAAAAAAGAAGGGGGCGAGAAACACAGAGGGAGAAAAAAAGAAGGGGGCGAGAAACACAGAGGGAGAAAAAAAGAAGGGGGCGAGAAACACAGAGGGAGAAAAAAAGAAGGGGGCGAGAAACACAGAGGGAGAAAAAAAGAAGGGGGCGAGAGGCACAGAGGGGGGAAAAAAAGAAGGGGGCGAGAGGCACAGAGGGGGGGGAAAAGAAGGGGGCGAGAGGCACAGAGGGGGGGAAAAAGAAGGGGGCGAGAGGCACAGAGGGGGGAAAAAGAAGGGGGCGAGAGGCACAGAGGGGGAAAAAAAGAAGGGGGCGAGAGGCACAGAGGGGGAAAAAAAAGAAGGGGGCGAGAGGCACAGAGGGGGAAAAAAAGAAGGGGGCGAGAGGCACAGAGGGGGAAAAAAAGAAGGGGGCGAGAGGCACAGAGGGGGAAAAAAAGAAGGGGGCGAGAGGCACAGAGGGGGAAAAAAAGAAGGGGGCGAGAGGCACAGAGGGGGAAAAAAAGAAGGGGGCGAGAGGCACAGAGGGGGAAAAAAAGAAGGGGGCGAGAGGCACAGAGGGGGAAAAAAAGAAGGGGGCGAGAGGCACAGAGGGGGAAAAAAGAAGGGGGCGAGAGGCACAGAGGGGGAAAAAAAGAAGGGGGCGAGAGGCACAGAGGGGGAAAAAAAGAAGGGGGCGAGAGGCACAGAGGGGGAAAAAAAAAGAAGGGGGCGAGAAGCACATAGGGGGAAAAAAGGGGGAGAGAGGCACAGAGGGGGAAAAAAAGAAGGGGGCGAGAGGCACAGAGGGGGAAAAAAAGAAGGGGGCGAGAGGCACAGAGGGGGAAAAAAAGAAGGGGGCGAGAGGCACAGAGGGGGAAAAAAAGAAGGGGGCGAGAAGCACATAGGGGGAAAAAAGGGGCGAGAAGCACATAGGGGAAAAAAGAAGGGGGAGAGAGGCACAGAGGGGAAAAAAGAAGGGGGAGAGAGGCACAGAGGGGAAAAAAGAAGGGGGCGAGAGGCACAGAGGGGAAAAAAGAAGGGGGAGAGAGGCACAGAGGGGAAAAAAGAAGGGGGAGAGAGGCACAGAGGTGAAAAAAGAAGGGGGAGAGAGGCACAGAGGTGAAAAAAGAAGGGGGAGAGAGGCACAGAGGGGGAAAAAGGGGGAGAGAGGCACAGAGGGGAAAAAAGAAGGGGGAGAGAGGCACAGAGGGGAAAAAAGAAGGGGGAGAGAGGCACAGAGGGGAAAAAAAAGGGGGAGAGAGGCACAGAGGGGAAAAAAGAAGGGGGAGAGAGGCACAGAGGGGAAAAAAGAAGGGGGAGAGAGGCACAGAGGGGAAAAAAGGGGGAGAAAGGCACAGAGGGGAAAAAAGAAGGGGGAGAGAGGCACAGAGGGGAAAAAAGAAGGGGGAGAGAGGCACAGAGGGAAAAAAGAAGGGGGAGAGAGGCACAGAGGGAAAAAAGAAGGGGGAGAGAGGCACAGAGGGAAAAAAGAAGGGGGAGAGAGGCACAGAGGGGAAAAAAGAAGGAGGGAAGGCAGCATGGAGGGCGCAGTGTGAGCATAAGGGGGCACAGTAGTTGTGAAGAAGGGGCACAGCAATGTGTGTGTGATGGCACAGGGGGCTTGTTGCAATGTAGTGAGTGTGAGGTAGGTGTTGGCTAATTAATGGGTGCTATTTTGTTTGTAGGGTGATGGTGAGGCAATTTAATAGTGGGAACTATTAATTTAAATGAGGTGGTTTGGGGGCTATTGAATGTTGGGGTGAGTTTGGGGACAATGAGGTCTATTTATTAAATGTGACTATGAATTATTTAATGGCAGTGATGGTTGTGGGAAATGGGTATTGCTGGGGCTGTTTGCAGGAAGGGAAATAGTATTCACAGTTAATAAATAAACATATTTTAATGTTGGGACTGGAGGAAGACCTAATTATTAATCGTGGGTGCTATTGATTTAACGCCGGGGCTGGTTGTAATTTTTTTAAATGTAGCCATTTTTCCCCCCAAATAGGTCCTCCAACATTCCAGGAGCCGGACAAGCCACAACTAAAGAAACCAGCAGCCACAAGTGGTGAAAGTGAGAAGAACAGGTAAGACAGTCTGTCAAATGTTCCGATTCTAGTGGGACAATCCCGATTTTTGGTGAGTGTTGTCCCAATGTAAGGTGCAGGCCAAGACTGAACTTTTTCTGCACACACTGCATTCTTTCTCTACTACACAGTGGTGCTAGATGTCCTGAAAGTCAGGAGTGCTTGGACATATGTCATGCTCCGGTGAATTCAGGTCTTAGTGATTTTGATGTGCTAGCCACGCCCCAAGGGCACATTGCCACGCCCCCAAATGTATGACCACACCCTTGAAAAATTTGCGCAACATTTTTAAGCTTACTCAACTATAAGGGGGGCCCCATGAATTTGTTGTACAGGGGCCCTGAATTCCTCTTGGCAGCCCTGTATACAGTAAAATAGTATATGACAGGACAATACAGGTCAATCAATACAATACACAGCAAGGAGAAGGAGAAACAACAATGAGATACTGCAACAGTAGGTACATCCTAATAGAAAGATTCTGCAACTGACCACTAACTCCATCCCTGCTCCACTTATTTTACCAGTTCAAGTTGAACAATTTCTCATGGCTTATTTTATAAAAAAATAAAAAATTCCTCTATTGCACCAATGCACTAGCATTGATGATAAATATGCATAATACTTTTAAGTCTTGCTTCAGTTATAAGTTACAATATTGTAGTTAATGTTTTCTAAACAAAAGATACTACAGACTTTTTTTTAAAAAAAAAAAAGTTTCCTTAATCCCCTTATAAGGCGTGAAACAGGGAGTTTATTTTAAGATCACAATATTCTGCGAAAGGAAATGGAAAGAGGCTGCCAGCCAATGAGATCTTATGTTAACAGTGTTGATGCACCATCTCTCCCTTGAGAGACAAGAATGTATAAACAGTCTTGTGAGCGTCACACATTGCTGGAATAGCAGATCTGTGAGGTTCACCACTGGACAAAGTGAAGTTCACATTAGGGCAGAAATAAACAGAAAAGGAATCTTGATACCAAGTACTTTTTTTCCTTCTTCAAACATAGGTCTATAATCACATATGTTCATCAAGAGGAAACCAAACAAAATATAGACACAGCCTACAGAAAATAAAAAAGGACCAGAAAGAGCTGTTATAAGCAACTTTCCTAATTAACAAGATTCATTTTGGAGGCAAGTTAAATATTGTAGTTGCCGAGGTCTTCCTTACATTTAATGATATTATCAGACCACATGTTATTTAAGATTAATCTATCTTGGCTGAGTACAAGGTAGACCAGTATCTGCTCTTATTTGTACCTCCTGACTGCAGTTAATATTAAGTAACTGGCAAAAACAGTGCTACTCAAAGTTCTGCTTCCACAATGGAGACAGTACCCATCCTTAACATTGTGTTT
>NC_134402.1:194269449-194444449 GCF_038048845.1 Mixophyes fleayi | reverse complement strand
CCATATTTTGGCTACTGTGACTGGACCACTAATAAATAACTTGTGATATAAATTTATTTAAAGGAAAAAGCGCAGGCCGCTTATTTATATAATTGCACATGCACTTATTTTTGATATTGTGGAGATAGTAAATCGCTATCTCTGAGACCAGGGTAGAAATTTTGTTTTGCTGTTTTAACCTTTCTAAAGGAAATGCCTTATTTTTTATGTATATATCTGATACAAAGAGCCTCTGTGGATGGAGGTCTTTTGTGTATTGGGATGTGTTTTACATGGAAGTGTCATTGTTTGGGGTTTGTAAGGTTGCTAGTGTAAACCTCCAATTAGGCATATGGGGAGTGAGTCTGATAGAAGGAAATGCCTGCTCTGGCCAAAGAACCAGCAGGGGGTCATTACTGTGTGGCCTTTTGTCAGAGTGTTCAAACCTTTTTGAACATTGTAAACAGCATGTGATGCAGGACATCACAGCATCTCTATAGTTTCATAGATAAGTGTAAATATTGTTGGCTTTGCAATGCATGTAAATCCATGTGTGTGTAAACACATTGCTTCCCGATTCTAAAAATAGCCTGTGTCCAAACTGTATAAAAGGCACTGGCTTGTATTGAAAAGTTGTTGTTCTTGTTTCATCTGACCTGATCACTGGTACCTCCAACCTTTGTGACAGCAAATAAACATCACTAGCTTCAAAGACCTGCTTGAAAACATCTTCAACATTGCTGTATTCCTGTGACCTGCAAATTAGACCCTAAATCTAATCCGTTCTCTGGCTGTATGAGGATGGACCCAGCTTTTCCGGTACCACCGCTCTGCCTGCTACCTTGCAGCCCTGGTCAGTGCGATAGGCCAGGGGGGATCCATTCCAGCAACCCTGACCTATAGGAAGGAGGTCAGGAGTACCAGTCCAGGTACACCAGTAACAGGGCACACTCGCAGCGTCAGTTACCCAGAAGAAACCTGGTACTGGATGCCAGTAAGGAGTCCAGTGGTGGCAGCATTTTTAAGTCCCTCCTACAGCCGCAAGAGGGCGCATTTGGGATAATGAAAGGGAACAGTGGTTCCCAGCAGCAACAGACAGGGTGTCATAGGTGGTCCATCCTGTTACAATCATATTAAACAGTTTCTTATTAGAGCCCTCCGAAAGATGAGCAAATCTATAACACCTGTAAAATAGGGATTGACGCCCAAATTAAATGCTTGGTCAAAAATAAAAAAAATACGACCAAACACTACATAATGGTAAGTCAAGAACTTGCATGCTGTACTGACAAGGCAATTATAGTGATTGATGAATGCTGTTTTTACGAGCATTAAAGCTTGTTTACTACATGGTGAACACAGCTCACAGCAAAACACTAAAAAAAAAAAGGCTAAACCTCTGTGTGTATTCATAGTATATTTTACTCACTGAAAAGTTGGTGGCAATTAACTAAATGATTCACCTCAAAACAAATTCAGTGCTTTTTCTTGAAATGATCACATGCAGAAAAACAGGAGACGCTTGCACAGCAAAGGCAAAATGCCACCTAACACACCCACTTATTTACCACACCCTGCCACAGTAACTTCAGAGACAAATATCCACAAACGAAACCTCATAAATACATAGCTATTGCATTTGTTCTAAAATGTCAAACACTGCTCATACTTCCTGTATCAGACCGAGCACAAATAATCTTTATGCAAACCAAGTGGGACACTACTAGATTTATATACACATACATACACACACCGAGTGGCCACTATTATTTACACCTCCTGTTCAGTAATGCAAATACCTAATCAGTCAACCACATGGCAGCATATCAATGCATCAAGACATGTAGTTCAGAAGGTTCAGCTGTTGTTGTTTAGACCAAACAGAAAAGGGAGAAGAAATGTGATCTAAGAGACTTTGACTGTGAAATGATTGTTGGTCATTTCAATATATCTGAAACTGCTGGTCTCCTGGGATTTTCACACACACAATCTCTAGAGTTTACACAGAATGGTGGACAGAACAAAAAGCATCCCATGAGTGTCAGTTATGTGGGCAAGAACGTTATATTAATGTGTGCTCAAATGAGAATAACCAAACTGATTCAAGCTGACAGGAACGCGACAGTAACCCAAATAACCATGCGTCATTGGTAAGCATTAGAGACTCTCTGAATGCACAGCATATCAATGGATGGACCTCAGTAGAACACACCTGGTTCCACTACCGTCAGCTAGAGAACTGGAAACAGACTACAGGCTCACCAAACTGGGGCAGTTGAAATATGTAAATATGTCACCTGGTCTGACGAACCTTGATTTCTGCTGAGACGTGCAGATGGTATGGTCAGAAAGACAATATGTATCCATGGATCCTGCCTTGTAACAACGGTGCAGGTTAGTGATGGTGGTGTAGGAAATGTCTTCTTGGTACACATTAGGCCACTTAATATCAATGGAACATTGTTTAAATCTAAACCGAGTATTGTTGCTGACCAAGTGCATCCCTTTATGGCCACAGTCTAGCAATCTTCTAATGACTACATGCAGCTCAATAACGAACCATGTCACAAAGTACACGTGATCTCAAACTAGTTCCACAAAAACGAACAAGGAGTTCAGTGTACAACCATGGCCAAAAGTTTTGAGAATGACACAAGTATTGGTTTTCACAAAGTTTGCTACCTCAGTGTTTTTAGACTTTTTTGTCAGATGTTGCTATGGTATATACTGAAGTAAAATTACAAGCATTGCAAAAACTTAATGTAATGGTCAATAAAAGCCTTTGACACTTATGAAAAGTCAATATCGGCAGCGTTGACCCTTCTTTTTGAAGACCTCTGCAATTCGCCCTGGTGTGCTGTCAATCAACTTCTGGGCCACATACTGACTGATGGCTGCCCATTCTTGCCTAATCATTGCTTAAAGTTTGTAAGAATTTGTGGGTATTTGTTTGTCCACCCTGGCATAAAATTTATGCCAGCTCGCATTAATTATATTTTTATATATATTTTTTTACATTTGTTATATTGTGTATTTTACTCAACTAATAGCGCCGAAGTGTGTCCCTTTGGGAAGGTTTTTTTTGTTTGTTTGTCCACCCGCCTCTTGAGGATTTACCACAAGTTCTCAATGGGATTAAGGTCTGGGGAGTTTCCTGGCCCTGGACCCAAAATATTGATGTTTTCATCCCTGAGCCGCTTCGTTATCACTTTTGCCTTATGGCAAGGTGCTCCATCATGCTGGAAAAAGCAATGTTCATCAAACGGTTCTTGGATGGTTGGGAGAAGTTGCTCTTGGGGATGTTTTGGTACCTTTATTGATGGCTGTGCTCTTAGGCAAAATTGGGAGACCATTCATGTGTGGGGTTGCTTCTCAGCCCATTCCCTTGGCTGAGAAGGTACACCACACCTGAATGGTCTCAGGATGCTTTACTGTTTGCATGATACAGGACTGATGGTAGCGCTCACTTTTCCTTCCCTGGACAGGAGTTTTTCCAGATGCCACAAACAATCTGAAAGGGGATTCATCAGTGAAAATGACTTTACCCCAGTCCTGTTGCCATTCTTGAGCAAGTTCTGCACTGGTGGTGCGCCGATCCCGCAGCTGAATCAACTTAAGGAGAACGCCTAGCAAGCACCCCGAAGCCTTCTTCACAACTACTGAACCTTTCCTTGAAGTTCTTGATGATCCGATAAATGGCTGATTTAGGTGCTATCTTAATTACAGCAATAGCCTTGCCTGTGAAGCCCTTTTTGTGCAAAGCAATGATGACTGCACTTGTTTCCATGCAGGTAACCATGGCTAACAGAGGAAAAACATTGATATCAAACACCATCCTCCTTTTAAGCTTCCAGTCTGTTATTCTACCTCAGTCAGCATGACAGAGTGATCTCCAGCCTTGTCCTCATCAACACTCTCACCTTTGTTAATGAGAAAATCACTGACCTGATGTCAGCTTGGCCTTTTGTGGGTGGGCTGAAATGCAGTGGAAGTGTTTTGGGGATAAAGTTCATAGTCATGGCAGAGAGGGACTTTGAAATGAATTGCAATTCATCTGATCACTCTTCTGGAGTATATGCAAATTGGCATCATAAAAACTAAGGCAGCAGACTTTGTAAAAAATAATATTTGTGTCATTCGCAAAACTTTTGGCCATAACTGTACTCCAATGGCCTCCACAGTTTTTAGGTCTCAATCCAATAGAGTACCTTCAGCCTTACAGCTCTTTAACAAGGAGTTTGATTTATAACCATGGACTTATCTGTGTGGAGTTTGTATGTTCTCCCCATTTTTGCATGGGTTTACTCCAGGTGCTCCAGTTTCCTCCCACACTCCATAAACATACTAGGATGATTGGCTGCGTTAACGTGTGTATGTGTGGAGGAGGGTGTAGGGAATTTAGGCTGTAAGCTCCAATGGGGCAGGGACTGATGTGGATGACAAATATTCTCTGTACAGCGCTGTGGAAATTATGGTGCTATATAAATAAAGGATGATATTTCCAGCACCTTGCTGAATCCATGCCAAGAAGAATTCAAGCTGTTACTACCCAATCCTAGAAAGGTGCATCCAATTAAGTGGCCAGTGAGTGATATACAGACACACATACACACCCACTGAGCTTTGTATTTAAAGTTTGTACAGCTAAAATTAACCATTAGTAGTCTTGGACTTAACATTTTGTAGGTACATATGGAGATTACTAATAAGTACAGGGTGCAGGGAGTTAACTTTTTTCTTAAGAGATTTAAAGTCTCAAATTTTAAACTCTTCCCCCCCCCCCCCCCCCCCCCTTAAATCTCAACAGCATGGCCGATAAAAAAAATAAAAAAAAAACGACATTATGGGGCATATTCAATTGTTGGCGAAAACACCAAAAATCTCGCGGGGCGCGCACTAATACCGTTATTACAGTAATAGTGCGTGTAAATACCATCACGGTAGTTTTCTCACTGGATTTCAGCTCGCAGCTCCCTGAGCACGAGCTGAAATCCAGCTTACTATTACCGTAACAACGGTAATAGTTTTAACGCCGTGGGGATTCAGAACAATTGAAAATGCCCCTATATGTCTATTAACCATGGTTTTGTCTATCAGCTGAAAGCCCAACACTCACTCCTGGCTTATTGAAGATATAAAGTAACACCATGAGGTAAATTAATCAAATAGCGATTTTTGCAAATCGCTGATGTCCGGCAACTTTGTATGGTAAATTTAAAGCAGCACTGGATTTAAATGCAAAACTTGCCTTTAAAGCTATTGCAGCTTTAACTTTACCATGTAAAGTCACAGGATACCGGCGGTTTGCAAAAATCGCTATTTGATAAATTTATCCCCATGAGTAAGAATCTAGTGGTGGTCAGGTTTCCCAGAAGAGGAATGCCCAAGGTCTGGGAAACCATTTCTCATTTGGCAAAAGGCATTCTTCAAAAAAAGGCATAGAACATGAGTGGTCCCTTAAAACAAGATGCAGCTTTGGAGAAGGAACTGAAGAGATAAGGCAATTACAAGAGTAACTCAAAGGATTTGAATATTATATACATGTGGTTTATAAACCACATTAAACATGTAGCTGTGCATAGTTTAACACCCTTAAAAGCAAAATCTGTTTTTGTCAATACTACAAAATTAACATCCAGTTGCAACATTTTACACTCTAGTGGTTTCAGAATCACAGAATTTGACAAACCTTCTCATAACTGGATGTTTATAATCTCAATCGGGATTATTCAAACAACTGAATATAAAATGTGCTCAAAAACACTATACCAAGAACCAGTAAGTAACACCACAATGACATGGGTAAACAAACCCATGGCAGTGACACTAGAATGTCATTTTTCTAAACAAACATTTTATTATTTGTGGTTTATTAATCTGATTATCAACCATAATTTTAGATTACGTAATTTAACTCACCTACGTGGCAGCCTACACATCCCAATTACACCTGCATGATACTCAGTGAGAAAGAACCCTAATGCACTGCTAATATACAAACCATTTGTTCTCTCAATATAATTGCTACACGGAAGTCAAGGATTTCACTGAACAGGTTATGTGTAGTTTTTATCTCGTTCATTATACATAGCATTAATTTTTACATTTTTATTATGTTACAGGTGATAAACACTGCAGCAGTCCACAATGCAAGTTTACATTTAACTACATATGCAAGTGTTAGCAGCAGTTCCCCTCTGGCCCTTTAAAACATTACCGCGCACAAGGCCTGTGGGATGGAAGGGGAAAAGAAGGGGGAGCAACAGTTGCTATCGAGCGGGTAAACGCTATGTCCCCCCCAGCCAATCATCAAACCAGGGCCTTATTAACCCTTCAAGAGCAGGAGGCGGGAATGGATATAAACAGAGCAGCTTCTTACAAACTCAAAATCTACACTAACATTAGTGTAACTAGTGAAAGAGCTGTAATGATCAAACAAACTTTAGAGTATTTTGCACATTCAATGAATCAGGTCCCTGAAGACAAGCAGGAACAAATGTATGTACTAAAACAATTGGAAAACACACAAAAACAGAAGACAAAACTGTCTAAAAGCCAAAAACTATTTTTATACCTGTAGCATGTGGCCACTACACATAAACACTCCAAGTACAGCAGACAGTTGTGCACATACATTGTAAAGCAAGAACCAATGTAAGATATGATAGGATAGCAAAACACTGGTATGATGAAGGTGAAAATGGTAATCAGTCCAAGCAGCCATAAGGCATGCAAAGGTGTGGAAGGAGGGAGGATTATAAACAACTTTAGGTGTGCAATGAAAAGAGTGTTATTTTAACAGTCAAACAGTTGCAGGTCACAGGGTTATAAGTGGGAGTGGACTGCATATTTCTCTTTTCCTTTCCCCTGTATACATGACTTTAGGGGCAGTGTATTGACATTGATCAAATAGGGCAAAGGTCAAATACGTTAGCACTGCAAACCACAAACATAGTATATAGTACTATTGAGGGGCATTTCTGTTATATACAATAAATATACTATAAGTGCTTTGATTATACACACATTTTGAAACGTTGTAAACACATCTTTAGTTGACAGCTATCGAAACATCTGGCCAAACATACGTTTTCACAACTAAGTTCAATTATTAAAATACTGGTATATTTAGAGAGGAATGTCAACATGAATAGAAGGCTATTTTTACAATATTCCACTCGATTTAAGCAATATATAACATAGAAACAAAGATAAACGTCTCCCTTGCGGCCTTCCCAGTAACACTAATCCCCGCACTCACGTAGACAGGCAACGGCCAGGGATAGACGGCAGGCTCGGCTCCCACCGGCGACTTGAGCCTGAGTTCCAGCTTCTCGCCCATGTCCTGAGAGCATACTAATCCCAATGCAGCAGCGGTGAAGAGAAATACGAATTTATGTTGCGATCGATACTGTGACTTTGTCCTGCCGGTCCCCGGGTCTCACTCCTCTACACACTCGGCGGCTTTACAGCGCCATATTGGACCCGGCGCCAAGCAACAATGAGCTGAGGGCCGGGTCAAACCACCGTGTAGGTGGAGGAGGGGCATATGGAGTGTCCGCCTTCCGAGGAAAAGAATTAAATAATCCAGCGGGGTGTCCTCACATGGCCCCTTAGCCTCAAATGTAAGGGTGACAGGCGGGGAATGAAGGGCGGAGAACAAAGACCAAAATAGTAAGGACCGTCACAGAGGTCCTCGTGTGAGTCGATGGTCTCACTGAGACAAAGCAATGAACCCTACAATGCACACTTGCCTATACAAGGCACCCTAAATTCTAGCAGTCGGTGGACTGATCCAAGTCAGAGAGAAAGGGTGTGCACGACGTCCTAATTACCAGGGAGATTACTGGCTGATGTCACGAGTCATCGCTTGTAAAAAAAAAAAAAATATATAGGCTCTGTAAAGTTTCTATTGATTATTATTAGGATATATTTGGTATTCTTGTTTGGTGGGTAAAGTAGTGATGCTAAGTTATGATCAAAGAAAGAATGATCCAAATGGTAGACTGAGGGGAAAATGAAAATAGAGCTGGCACCCCGGACGTACATGGTTCCCCCTATGACACTAGTGTGTTATTCTGTTACCTGCCATGTTCTCGTTTTGCACAAATAATTGTCATCATATAACGTAGAAACTGGAACACATTACATTATAAACAGATATATATATATATATAGATATAGATATATATATAGATATATATATAGATATATATCAGTGCCGTAACTAGACGTTTTAGTGCCCTGGGCGAGACAGGGCACCGGCGCCCCCCATTGAAGTGGGAGTGACATTTGACAAGTGGGTGTGGCTAACCTAATGTGGAGGTGTGGCTAGCACTTTACTGAGAGAATTCTGTTACACATCTTTGCAAATGCATGATATATATCTATATACATATAGCCATCTCTCTCGCTCATTATATATATATATATATATATATAAATATATATATATATATATATATATATATATATATATATATAATATGACTTTCTGACTATTATACTATATATAAAAGAAAATGGAGAATACCAGTGCTCTCCGTATGTATCTATGAAGGCTGACAAAACTGTGGGGAGATTGAGAGGAAAGACCTAATCCTCTCTAAGTGAATAGAAATTATAACAAAATATACTCCCCGACACTCAAAAGAAAGAATGCTAGGTAAAGAGGGATAAGGCTAAACAGATTTATATCTAATGAGTGAATGAGAGAGCGATGAAACAAAATATTACAAAGGACTAAATACCAATATAATATATAAATAAACACATACCCTATGATAAAAAAAATATATAAAATATATGTCTGCAGACAAATATACAAAATAACATTTGAAAAGATGTAAAAATGATGAAAAAACACAGTCCAAAAAATAGTACCTCAATTGAATAATATGTCCGGGAATGATTTATTCATGCTGACATGGAGACTGGAAACTTTTTCACCAATATCCATAAGGACGGAGGGGTGCGCATGCGCAACAGTCTAGAAGCAGCTGTAAGTGAAGGAGCATGCAGGCGAGTACAGAGCCGGCTGGCGCCTCTCCAGTGAAGTTACACCAGCAGCAAATTGGAACCACCTTTGGACCGCTGAATCAGGTAATGTCCCATTGGAACGCATATGCGTTCCACGGGCAGGAAGTTCGGCATTTGGAACGCAAGTTTGCGTTCCAAATGCCGAACTTCCTGCCAGTGGAACGCATATGCGTTCCAATGGTTCTGATGCCGATGTGGGGGAAGCTGGCTGAAAGTTCAAGTAGGGCGATGTGTACAGTATTGAGCCAGGGCACAGAGACAGGTAGCGGGCGGCTGCTGCGCCCTCTTGGGCTTGCGCCCTGGGCGATGGCACCGCCCGCACCTGCCTAGTTACGGCTCTGATATATATATATAACAGCATCTCTATGTTTATCACAGTTGATGCGGCCCCTGCTAGTTTTATCAGGATCCTGCATTCTCCATAACTGTACAGTTGTGAAACCATAATTCTAATTGTCCCCATTTGCTCTATGTTATCCAGGAACAATTTTTTAATTGAATGTGTCTTGATTTTTCAGAGGTATATGGTTATTTATATGGTAATAGTTGGCTGGGGGCTGCCTAAGCCTACGAAAGGTTTAGGGGTTTTGCTAGAGTGACATTCATTTTAGATGCATTTTAACACTATATAGTATAACATTAATCATATTAAATGATGCAAGGCTATTCACCCCATGTCACCCACTTCTCCACTTTTTCTGTGTCCCTCCACATCTCCCTCATATCTCCTTAATATTATAATACAACTTTACAAATAGGTTCCCATGGTACCTTTCATCTTTTCCTGAGCGGTTTCTCTTCTCTGTTCCCCTATCTTCATTGCAGGTATCCCCCTCTCTCCCTCCCTACTTGCTGTCCCGTGTGCCTACTTCTACATCCTACTACATCCTACTTCTCTCGCTCCTTATTTGTTCCTTGATCCTCTCTATCCCTGTTCCTGCTTCTAGTATTCCCTCTCACTAGTGAATTCACACTTTTGCCCCTCGAACATCACAAAGTGCCCCTTCCTTCATCACACCGTGCCCCATCCTTCATCACACATTTGTCCCTTCATCACACTGTGCCTCCATCATCATCTCTCTGTCTTTAATTAGCTTTCAACCAAATTGGCCTCTTTAATTATCCTCCTTCCCCCCTCAACCTGTCCCTTGGATTTGTTCCCCCCTCACCTCCCTCTCCCCCACTACCTGCTCCCACCTTGCTTACCTCTTCAATCTCTCCCTCTCCACTGGCACCTTCCCCTCAGAATTTGAATATGTTCTTGTCTCATCCATTCTTAAAAAACCCACTCTTAACCCCTATCTCACTCTCTAACTACCGCTCCATTTCTCTTCCCACTTTTGACTTCAAAATGCTTGAGCATTTGGTCTACAACCATCTCACCAGCTACCTCTCTGACAACTCATCATTATCATCAACATTTATTTATATAGAGCCAGCAAATTCTGTAGCGCTTTACAATTGGGCTCCTTCCTTGATCCTCTCCAGTTTGGTTTCCGCACCCTCCACTCCACAGAAATTGCCTTGACCAAAGTCACCAAATCCAGGTGCCACGTCTCCATGCTTATCCTCCTGGACCTCTCTGTAACCTTTGACAATGTGGATCACCCTCTCCTACTGCACACCTTTCACAGTGTTGGCCTTTCCGACACCATCCTTTCATGATTCACTTCCTGCCTTGCCAACTGCTCCTTCTGTGTTTCGACCTCTAGTTCCTTCCCGTAGGAGTCCTACATGGTTCTGTCCTTGGCCTTCTGTACACCTCCTCCCTAGGTGAACTCATCAGTTTCTTCGGCCTCCAGTATCATCTCTATGCTGACGACACTCAACTCTACCTCTCATCTCCTGATCGCTCCCCTTCCTCTTGTTGCTCCATATCTTCCTCCCCTCTGCTGAACCTAACACTGGCTCCCCTTCTGCTACAGAACTCCTCAAGCTCACGTACAAGGCCCTCTCCAACTCCACTGCTTGCTCTCTACATCTCCAACCTCATCTCGATACATACCCCCTCGCGCTCTCTCCAGTCAGCCAATGACGGTCGCTTTTCCTCCTCTCTGGTAACCACATTGTCAGGTGCCATCCCCACACGCACAATAAGTGCCAGGGATGACCGCCTTCCTTTGCCGGCAGCGTGTCCCATTTCTAGGCAACAGAACGCTCGCTTCTTCCGGCCCAGGCCTCCATTGTGCGCACATGCGGTTTTTCTTTGCATCCCCGTTGCTAGGCAATGGGACACTAGCTCGCTTCCTGTTGGTGGTCAGCTGTTTTGACTGCAGATCCCACTGCCACCAATCAGATTGCTGGCTACACTTTTTAAGCAGCCTCTGACACCATGTGGGTGCCAGAGTATATAGGTCTCCTAATGCTACAGCGTTCCTGTTCATTTTCTTGCACTTTGCCTGACCTTCTGGATTCTGATCCGGCTTCCCCTGACTCTGCTTCTGGATTATCCCTCGGCTTGACTGCATCTCCTGGTTTGACCTTTGGCTTCCTGGCTCCGCATCTGTCTGCTCCTACAGTACCTGATCTGTCTACACGGCTTGACCCTGATTTGCACGACTATCATTGATCACCTCTTGCTTTGCTGGTGGCTAACTTGGAGAACCATGACCTGCACTTCTCGTGCAATGAAACCCAAACTCATTGCGGGGGTCCCTGGTGAAGACTGGAGGTGTGTTAGACTCCACGCCTCCATGCTTAGCGGCATTAATACTGTCGAAGTCAGCAAATTGGATAAAGTCATTTCAATTAAAATCGAACAAACTTGGTTGTCTTTGTCTGAAAAGATGCGTACGGTACGCTACGGCGTACCAGGGCACGCTACGGCGTGAAAGGGCACGCTACGGCGTGAAAGGGCGTACGCAGCTACTACACGTGGCAGCAACAGTATTTGGTCTTTTACCATACATTCGCACAAACACGCATACTTATAAAATAGTACACATTAATGGTAGTTGCAACACATAGTCAGTTATGTCGAAATATAGTAGTATTTATGTCTTATATTAAAGTTCCATGCATATTAGTGAAATATATGGAACAGGTTGAAGGAATCATATCATGAGTGGTATCATAATAAACCTCTTAACATTTCCTACTGTTTGGTTCACTCTGCGAAGGATTCGCAGAGTGCATACGCAAGTTATGAATGATAGGGAATTATGGACTAAGGAATCTTGGCGGGAAGAGCAGAGCATACCCCCTGGAGAGATGACCCCCTCCTTTGGATTCCTTAGGATGAACTAGCCAATGTTTGACAACCCCTTGGACCTTCCTGAAACCTGGACCAATGGAAGCAAGCTATACCATCTTCATTGTATTACTGTATTTCTGTGTGCATATAAGCAGCAGCTTCGCATCTAGTGTTCAGACATCTTGTCCCCAGACTTCAGGATTGAATGACTGCACACTGGATCCAGAGCGCCTGCGATAAGTAACGGCTGTATTTATTATCACTTCGCTTGAACATATTATACTACTTTTTGCGAATAAATCTTTGTGCGTTGGAAATACAAATCGAGGTTCGACAATCGTTATTGGTTAGCGACAATACGCACTTAACAATTTGGGGGCTCGTGAGCTTTGGAGGTTTCGTTGCCGATGATACGCATGACCAACGGATTTCGGTTCCGCAACAAAGGGTGGAGACGCGTCATATACGGGTAAGAACGCAAAGGTGTATAGTGTGTGATTTTGTAACGTAGATACACTGTTTACTATTCATTGTGCACAGTTGCTGTCTGACGAGGCGGATTGCCCAACTGAAGGACGGTATACAGGGCAGGTATACCGAATGCAAAAACTGGGTTTTCGCAAAGCGCTACCAATAGATCGCAAGGTTTGCTAATAATTAGTATTGGTAGGCAGTGCGATCTAACCGCACGACAACCGTTAGTGCGAATTGGTGAAGCAGCTAGGAGGAATTATATTGGAAAGGCTGGTTGATTGTATCGACTTTGTTCTCCCAGTTATAATAAACTCAACAGATTTTTGTGGTTTAGCCAGGGTATCGAGGAGCTGATAGCCCTTGGGTCCCACAGTGATATTGTCTGTGTTAGGGGTCCTTGGTTAGTACAAGAGGAAGCGAGTGGACTGGGCAGCATCAGAGCAGGTCTTTAGTAGTTTTGCAAGTTTGAATTCCCCGCCCCGTACTGTCATGTGACAGCGCCGCCGCGACCCGGAAGAGAGAGAGGATTGCAGCGCTGGAGTGAGGACAGGTGAGTTGTAACAGTACCCCCTTCCAAAAATGGTGGACACCTATACCGGCTTGGTGGGGAATTTCTTATGAAAGGCTCGCAGAAGTCGTGGAACATGTAGATCAACAGCAGGAACCCATGAACGTTCTTCGGGACCGTACCCTTTCCAGTCCACTAGTAATTGCAGAACTCCTCTTGACCGACGGGAATCCAAAATTTGTTTGACTTCAAACTCAGACTGTTCTTGAATTACCACAGGAGGTGGAGGCCTCTCAGTAGTAGAGAATTGATTGTTAATTACAGGTTTAAGGAGAGAAGCATGGAAGACACTAGGAATACGTAATGACGAAGGAAGCTTTAACTTAAAAGCCACCGGATTGATAACCTTGGATATTTCAAAAGGGCCGATGAATCTAGGAGCCAATTTCTTGCATGGATGTTACGAGTGTATAACCACACCTTGTCCCCTGGGATGAACTGAGGAGCTACCCTCTTCTTCTTGTCATACGCCTTCTTAGCGCATATAGCGGATCTCCTCAGGCTGGTTTTCACAAGATCCAAGATGTTAGAAAACCTGCGAAAGAGAGAATCCACCGCTGGTACCTCGGAGTGAGGAAGAGAAGAGAAGGCTGGTAGCCTGGGATGACAACCATACAAGATAAAAAAGGGGGAATTGGAGGCTGCTTCATGGTAATGGTAGTTGTGAACGAACTCTGCCCAGGGAAGGAGGTCAACCCAATTATCTTGATTGGCAGAGATGTAAAACCTTAGAAACTTCTCCAATTCTTGATTAGTCCTCTCAGTCAAGCCATTAGTCTGGGGATGATATGCAGATGAAAGATCCAGTTTGGTTCCTAATTTTTGCCAAAAAGCTCTACAGAATCTAGATAGAAATTGTGACCCACGATCAGATACTATGTGTGCAGGACAGCCATGAAGTCGTAATATCTCTTTAATAAAAAGATCCGCTAAGACAGGAGACAAGGGCAGTTTCTTCAAGGGAACAAAATGTGCTACTTTAGAAAACCGGTCAGTGACGACCCCGATGACGGTGCATCCTTTAAAACTTGGAAGGTCCGTGATAAAATCCATTGAAATGTGAGACCATGGAATATCAGGAACAGGTAAAGGCATAAGTAGACCGGTCGGTCTCTGTCTGGGAATCTTATGCTGGGCACATCTTGAACAGGCAGAGACAAAAGACTTAACATCCCTACATATGGTAGGCCACCAGTATTTTTAGGAGATTAATTCCCAGGTCTTCCGCATTTCCCCCCGCATGTCCAGAAAAAAGAGAAGAATGAGCCCAATGCAATAATTTGACACGGAGGGGTGGAGTTCTACCCGAAGGACAACTTATCTCGGTCAATGGGGACAAAGCCAATATACAGTTGGTATCCAAGATTGGTTTGTTTCTCTCTAAGGCTTCGGTATCGGTAGCATCGAATGAGCGAGAAAGGGCATTCGCTTTGACATTTTTTGAGCCTGGGCGGAAGGTAATATTGATATTGAAGCGTGAAAAGAAGATGGCCCATCTGGCTTGACGAGGGTTTAGACAATGTACAGACCGTAGATAAAGTAAATTCTTATGATCGGTGTATACTGCTACCGGAAACTGGGCACCCTCAAGTAAATGTCTCCACTCAGAGAGAGCCAATTTGATTGCCAAGAGCTCCTTATCCCCGATTCCATAATTCTTCTCTGCAGGGAGAAACCGACCAGAAAAGAATCCACAAGGATGATATTTGCCACCTGAATCTTTCTGGGATAGTACCGCTCCGACCCCTACGGAGGATGCGTCCACCTCCACGAAAAAGGGCCGTTGACAGTCTGGTTGAAGAAGAATGGGGGCTCTAGAGAATAAGGTCTTGAGATCCTTGAAAGCTTGAACTGCTTCAGGAGTCCAGATTTTGGGATTGGCGGATTTACAAGTGAGGGCTCTAATGGGAGCTACTAATGAAGAATAACCCTTAATAAACTGTTGATAATAATTAGAGAACCCTAGAAATCGCTGAGTAGCTTTAAGGCCTGATGGTTGTGGCCAATCCAGGATGGCTTTAAGCTTGGATGGGTCCATTTGAAGACCAGTCTCGGATATAATATATCCTAGGAAGGGAAGGCTCTTTTGTTCGAACACACTTTTTTCAAGTTTGCAATATAGTTGATATCTCCGAAGCCTACTCAGTACTTCTCTTACATGTCTGCGATGAGTTGAGAGATCTGGGGAAAATATAAGGATGTCATCTAGGTAGATAACTACAAATTGATAGAGTAAATCTTGGAAGATCTCATTCATAAAGTTTTGGAAAACAGCAGGAGCATTACACAGCCCAAAGGGCATTACCAAGTACTCAAAGTGTCCATCCCGTGTATTAAAAGCTGTTTTCCACTCATCCCCTTCCTTTATTCTAATTAGGTTGTATGCACCTCTTAGGTCCAACTTAGAAAAAATAGAGGCCCCCTTTATTTGATCAAAGAGCTCAGAGATCAAAGGTATGGGATATCTGTTCTTTACCATGATAGAATTGATAGCACGGTAATCAATATAAGGGCGAAGGCCCCCATCTTTTTTTTTTTTTTTACAAAGAAGAGGCCTGCCCCTGCTGGAGATGATGATTTTCGTATGAATCCTCTCTTCAGATTTTCTTGAATGTATTCAAATACTGCATTGGTCTCAGGAACGGACAAAGGAAAAATGCGTCCGCGGGGAATAGGTTTACCAGGTTGAAGATTAATAGCACAGTCCCAACTCCTAGGAGGTGGAAGTTTAGTAGCTTCCTGTTCACAGAAGACATCTGAAAAACTTTGGTAATGAGTCGACAATAATTGGGGGTTGCCCAGTTGAGCACTAATTTTGGAAAAAATAGGGGTTACCTTAGTCAAACAACTGCTGTGGCAAGCCGAACTCCAGGAAAGAATCTCACCGGAATGCCAGTCTATCCCAGGAGAGTGAAGATGAAGCCATGGCAGGCCTAGGATCAAGGAGTTGATGGCCTTAGGAATCACTAAAAAAGAGATGGTCTCAACATGTAGCTCTCCAACTCTAAAAGTTAAAGGTATGATTCTGAATAGAATATGTCCTCCAGAAATAGTACCTCCGTCAATGGCGGTCAGGGAAATGGACCTCTCTAAGGGCTGGGTAGGAATACCTAGTTGAGAGATGGTAGTAGAAGAAATGAAATTGCTTACTGCCCCGGAATCCAATAATGCAGAAACAGGGTGGACCTTGGAACCTACCACTACTTCACAGGGAATAATAAGACAAACTTTGCTGTTGAAAGAAGAGAGGATTTGAACAGAGGGACCTAACGAAACCTCCCTACTAAACGTTAGGTTCTGTTGTTTCCCGGTCGCTTAGGACAGGTACCCAAAAGATGACTCCCCTCACCACAGTACAAGCACAACCGGTTCCTGAACCTTCTCTCTCTCTCCTCAGCCAAAAGGCGGGTTCTTCCAAGCTGCATAGGTTCTTCCGGAGGCCGAACAGGGGTCTGGAAACTAGGAGCAAGAGGAAAGGGACCACGCCGGGATTGTTCTTTTTCTAAAGATCGCTCCTTGAAGCGAAGGTCAATTTTAATGCATAGGGAAATTAAGTCATCCAAAGAAGTAGGGAGTTCTTGGGAAATCAATTTGTCTTTAATTCGGTCTGTAAGACCTTGCCAAAAAGCAGCTGTTAAGGCTTCGTTATTCCATCGGAGCTTTGAGACCATTGTCCTAAACTGCACAGCATATTGACCTACAAAAAGGGTTCCTTGCCGGAGACGAAGAATACTGGTAGCTGCGTTAGCGACTCGACCTGGCTCATCAAAAACCTTCTTGAAGGTAGAAAGGAAATTGGAGTAATTATGTAATAAGGGATCATCTATTTCCCAGAGCGAGGTGTTGGAGCAAATCCCTAGGGGAGGGGTCTCCTGAAGTATCCATATTTTTTGGTCATAGCAACTGTAACAATTATGTAACGTGTACAACAATGCAGAATGTAGGATAAAATATGGAGTACTTGCCTTACTCTAGATCAGCGCTGGCCGGCCGGTAGTGCGGAGTCTAACGAACCCCCTGGTGTTCACCAAGAACCGCCGCAAGGCGAGATGGGCTTTGCTGCGGAGGTGTAGCGATACTTATCTTTCCTCCGCTCCCCCGCCGCTCCGTCGGACCCGGAAGCCGCACTTCCGGGTTTGGCGGTCACATGACCGCCAGACCTGGGCGGGGAATTCAAATCTGGACTTCCTATTTAAACAGCGCTCTGACACTCTAGAAGTGTCAGAGCAACTTACCTGTTCCTGGCTCCTGATTCCTGTTTCCTCCTGGTCTCAGCTCCTTGTGTGTATTGATCTCCTGTGTACCGATCCGGCTTGCTAACCCTTCTGGACTCTGTTACCCCTGTGTACCGACCCGGCTTGCTGACCTTCCTGATTGCCTGTGCTCCTGACCCGGATTGTCTGACGCTCCTTCCTCTACAAGTTTATCTGCCATCTCTGTGTACCGACCCGGCTAGCTGACTTCGCATCTGTTCTGGTGACCCGTGTACCGACCCGGTTTGATTGACTCCGAGATTGTCTCCCGTATCTGTCTGCATTGCCTACCTGTGTATCAACCCGGCCTGTCCGACTATTCTCATCCTGCTTCTATTCCGCTGTACTACATCTTGAGGCAAACCTGAGGACCGCGACCTGTGACTCCTGGCAGCAAAGCCCATCCCGCCTTGCGGCGGTTCTTGGTGAAAATAGCGTGGAGATCGTTAGACTCCACGCCTCAGGTAAGCCAGCGCTAATCAAGGTTAGTAGTGTATCCAGTAATCCGTTACAGGAGGATCGCAGGTCGCGGTCCACTGGTCTGCCTCTAGAGGTAAGGATATAGGAGGTAGCTCACGATTACACTGGAACTGGAAGGTAGTATCAGGATAGCCGAGGTCTGGTATACTTGGAGTGGAGATATATACGTAGTCAGCAAGGAGAACAGGTACACGGAGAATCACGCAGAAATCACCTAGTCAGGGAACATAGGAAGTTGCTCTGACGCTGCCCAGGCGTCAGAGCAGGTCTTTAGTAGTTTTGCAAATTTGAATTCCCCGCCCCGAACTGTCACGAGACAGCGCCGCCATGACCCAGAAGAGAGAGAGAATCGCGGCGCTGGAACGAGGACAGGTGAGTTGTAACAGTTACATGCAAACAAAATACTGTGCTCATTGATGAACACTTTTTAGGCTACATAGAAGTGGATGTCTAAAGTGGAGAGGGGCTGTGCGACACCATTATCAACAAATTGCACAACTGGAATCTGAACATTGGGGATATAATATGTCAAGGCTATGCCAGTGGTGCCATATGAGAGGTAAAAAGATTGGCTTCCAGAAGTTAACATTAAACAAAAAACCTGTGCGCTTTCTATGTACCATACACTGCCCACGGTCTTAATTTGATAAAGTTAATCATGAGGCAATTAGTTTTTTTGGAACCGTTCAAGAAATATAAAAAAAAAAATCAGTATCAGTGAAGAGATGGGGCATTCTTAAAAAACATATTTCTTCCCTTACATTAAAACCTGTCTCAGACATTAGATGGGAAAGTCGCATTGATAATCTGCAACCTCTTAGGCATCAAACAGGAGAAATATATGATGCTTTATATAATATTTTCATCAATGAAAATTTTATAAAGAAGCACGATATGAGGCCCAGATTTTCTCCACCAAACTTAAATATTTTAAATTTTTATGCTCCCTCGTACTGTGGCAGGACTTGCTGAAATATATCAATCCTGTCAGTAGGATGCTTCACAATACAGGAAAAAAAATTGCCTTGCTTTGACAGCCATAAACAATTTAAGAACATTAGTCTCAAAATACCGTACTGATGATGGCTACAAGTCCTTAATTCAAACCTCCAAGCAACTTTGTGAAGATCTTGATGGAGATCCTGAATTAAATGATTGTAACTAATAATATTTTTTTTCAAAAAGAAAAAGTAAATATTTTTTTTAAATGTCTCCATCATCTATTTTAGCAACATGATCTGCAAGATGCAAATCTCCCTCATCAAAATGATTCAATGACTGATGTGGTGGAGTGGAAGATTTAACTCACTGTTGTGTAGATACTTTAAAAGAGCTATTTGCTCGCTGCATGGTAGTATTGTTCACATTTGTTACTCCTATACTTCTTACCAAACTATTTTGCCAAAAATGTAAAATTTTATTACAAAGAATGCATATTATTCATTTATATTATTCATATAGCAGTAAATGTTTGCTGTTTGATGTATTTCTATTAAAAGAAGCAAAGCCTTATTGAATGAACATATAATTTTTACAAGTCGAGGTTGCAAATTCATTTTTTGCAGGGGGGCGCCAAACATACTTGCACTGGCCCTGAATAAAAGTTTATCAGTGGCAACCATAGCGCAAGATGGAGAGTAAAAGAAATATAGGAGGCATGTACCAGATACAGTCCAAAGGTTGTGGGTTACTAGCTAGCAAGATATCCAAGGGACAGGGCAGAGGTCAGGGCAGGTTGTAAGCATGGGTAATCCAAAAGACAGGCAGGAAAACACAGAGATCAAGCAAGGTCCAAAAGCAAGCCAAGATAGCAGAGTATCCACAGGTCAGAGCAGGTCAGCAAGAGACATTAAACTGAACCCTATAACCAGCAGGGAGACTAAGCCCTCCCTGTTTTATAAACACATGAGGGCCAATGAACAAAGGAGAACCAAAGAAGTGACAATCAGCCTCAGGAGGCTGTTAATTAATACAAGTGGAGTGCTTGTGCACGCCCGAATGTCAAAGTAGCCGGACTGCAGCGGTGATTGACAGAAGCGTCCCCCGGCTGTTGCCCTGGTGACAGCCGAGATGAGGGGGAGGAAGAGACGTCCAGGCTGTCAGGGGGCAGCAGGGACGTGCTTGGTAACACTTTTGGATAAAGGGAGCACATTTAAAAAAAAAGATTTATTTATTTAAAAAACACATTAATATGACAGTCATCATCATCAAGTTGATGATGATCACTGGCATCTCTCTACCGCATGATACACTAAGAGAGTATCAGTCGCATTAAGCATACATATTTTATGTAGTATGCTGAGTCACACATATCTCAAGATATGTGCAGCTCAGCATACCCTTGTAGTTGCGGAGGGGGGGCTAAGTGGTCCTTTGACTTAGCTAAAAGTAATCCATTGGTCACTTTAAAGTGGGCAGTTTTGGTAGAAGTGGGAGGAAGCAAACTGAAATGAGTTAATGGGAATGTAAGGAACGAAAGTGGGTCAGTTGATTGAAGACATGTCATTCTAGATTTTTGGAATCAAAGGGGAGCAGAGAAATGGGGCAGTCATTAGAAAGCAAGTAGTTGGAGAAAGTGTCAAGTGAGAGTTTCTTGAGAAAAGCGGAAATAATAGCATGTTTGAAGGTGGACAGGAAAACACCGGTAGAGAGAAAAAGGTTAAAGAGGTGAGCAAGATGCAAGCAAGTGTTGGGCAAGAGAAGGAGCCAGAGGAGATTGCAGTAGAGGACGCTGTAGGTACAGCCAGGAAACAGTAGGATGCCGACTCCACCATCATGACGTGGTGGAGTCACCAGGCCAAAAAGTGTGGGTGGAGAGGCTGCCGTAGGAGAGGGAAGTGGGGGAGGTTTTAAGAAACGTACCTTTTCCACGCACCTGTTCCCATTCTGTCTACCGTACTGGAACTTCCATGTGCGCAGCTCTAAAGCTCCTGTGTTCTCCAGCGGGGAATTTGAAATTCCCCCTCCTATATAAGAAACTCTGACACTTGTATGGTGTCAGAGCAACAGGTTATCCAGCATCTGACTCCCCTGTACTTATTTGGTGCATATTCTCCTTGTGATTCTTGCCTGCTTCACTGCTGATTCTGATTCGTGTACCAAACCTTGCATTACCCTCTGACTATGCTCCTGGAACCTCCCTGTGTACTGCTGCCATCTGATTAGTGTACCAGACTTCGGCTTATCCTCTGACTACGCTCCCGTATTTTCCTGTGTACTGCTGCCATCTGATTCGTGTACCAGACCTCGGTTTATCCTATGAATACGCTCCCGGATTCTCCCTGTGTATTGCTGCCATCTGATTCGTGTACCAGACCTCAGCTAGTTTGGATACAGCACATCTCTCCTGTACTTCTCACAGGTACTGCTTCTTTATTCATTGGTCTCTGGTAGTCGCTCTTTCCTATCTGTCTCTCACAACAGTGGGCTGAACCAAGGGCAGTATCCTGCAGTCTCCCAGCCTCTAAGTCCATCCCGCATTGAGGCGGTTCTTGGTGAAGACCAGGGGGGCCATTAGATTCTGCACCTTGCTAAGCCAGCGCTAACACTGATTGGGAGAATATCCTTGTGAATAACAGTTTGCTATGACCAAAAAAAATTATGGAGGAAGCTGGCAATCTATCTCTGCAAGACCTTCTCGAACAACTTGTGGGAACTGTCGAGGAACAATTGAAAAAATCAGGCTCAACTCCTTCAATTTCTGAGGGGTCTCTCTACGCGCCTTGATACATTACAAAACACCTAAACACCTTGGTATCACAAACTTACTTGCTCCTGTGCTGCTGATTTCCCTGCATCTGTGTACAGCTCAGCACTTCCTGGTTGGGTGGTCACATGATCATGGCTGGATGGCAGCATTTACAATCTGCAGACTATATAAAGCTCACCTGGATACTGCAGCCTTGCCAGAGCAACAAGTTACCACTTTGTGTCTGGCTCTTCGTGTGTATCCTGTGCTGTTTCTGGTGTTTCCCTGTGTATGACCTTTGGCCTGTTTAACTTCTGCTTCTGGATCCGCTGCTGCCTGTGTACCTGTGTATCCAACCCGGCTATCCTTATTGACTACTCTGCTGCCTGTTCCCCTGTGTATCCGACTCAGCACCTCTTCTGAGTGTGGTGTGTTCTCAGTGTATCCGACCTGGAGTTCCACTTTTTACTGCTTGGATTCTGCTGTATGTGCTGTGTTTCTTCAGCTACTGACCCTGCTCCTCTCTGCCGTACTACACTACCTTTAGTCTATTCTCCTCTCAACCATCTGTCATCTATCTATAACCTAAGGTCCGTGATCTACGTACCTCCGGCAGCAAAATCCATTCTGCCTTGCGGCGGTTCTTGGTGAAGACCTGGGGGGTTTGTTATACTATGCGTCTTAGGAAGGCCAGCACTAAAATACTGACTGATAGAAAAATCCTGAGAACCATAACAGTTTGCTCTGACCCACATAATGACGGACAGATCTGGCAAACCCTTTCCGAGGAATATCCTGGAGCATCTGGCATGTCGAGTTGACAAACAAGAAAAGATCCAGACCAAGACACTGCAGTTCCTGCAGGGCCTTTCTACTCATCTGGACACCCAAATCCAGCCCCCTCTTCTCCGGCTCAAGTGTCTGTGGCTGCCGCATATGCAATCTCTCTCAATCTCTCAGCTTCAGGTCCAAATCCTCCTAAGTTTGATGTGGATTTTTTAAATCAATGTGCCATCCAATTTGAATTACAACCAGGAAATTTTCCTACGGAGAAAACTAAGATGGGCATCTTCCTCTTGGGAGTGCGATGATCCCTTGTTACATAACTGTACCACATTCTTGGAGACCTTCAAGCATATTTTTGATGAACCTGGACGGGTCTCCAGCGCGGCATCCAGTATTTTGTGCCTTTGTCAAGGCATTCAATCTCTAGGCCAATACGTTGTCCAGTTCTGTACTTTGGCAGCTGAACTTTGCTGGAACAACGAAGCTCTGGTGGCCATATTTTGGCAAGGTCTTTCAGACCGGATCAAAGATAAATTAGCTGGTCGTTAACTCCCTTCCTCGTTGGACGGGATAATTTCTCTATGTAATCAGATTGACATACGTTTCCAGGAATGTAGTCAGGAACAGTTCCGTCTATCTGGGTTTCCAGCGAACAGGAGGCCTCCAAGTTACCACCACACAGGGATTGCAGCATCAAACTTTTGCCAGACAAGACGCCACCCTGTGGTCGAGTCTACCTGTTATCTCTGCCTGAATCCCAGGCTATATCCGCGTATATTGAGGATAATTTGGCACGAGGCATCATCAGGAAGTCTTCCTCGCCGGCTGATGAGTTATTTTTCGTTAAAAAGAAAGACGGCAGTCTTCGCCCATGTATCGATTACCGGGAGCTTAACTGTAACAGATACTGGATTCTACTACTACTAATCTTGATTAGTGCTGGCTTACCTGAGGCGCGGAGTCTAACGATCTCCCCGGTGTTCACTAAGAACCGCCGCAAGGCGGGGTGGGCTTTGCTGCTAGGAGTCGCAGCGGTCCTCAGGTTCGCCCCAAGATGTAGTGCAGCGGAGTGGAGCGGAAGATGCGGAGTCAGACAAGCCGGTTCGGTGCACAGGAATGGAGTCAGGCAGAATCAGGAGGCAACGCGGACTCAAACAAGCCGGGGTCGGTACACGGGTCACAAGAACAGAGGGATGGTCAGCAAGCCGGGTCGGTACACAGGGGTTGGAGAGCCAGGATAGTCTAACAGGCAGAGATCAGCACACAGGAAGACACAGGAGACTGGAAGACACAGCAATCCACGAAGCACAGGAGCCAGGAACAGGAAGTGAACTTGTTGCTCTGACAAGGCTGCAGTGTCCAGGTGAGCTTAATATAGTCTGTGGATAGTAAAAGCCGCCTCCCAGCCACGATCATGTGACCACCCAAACCAGGAAGTGCTTCTGTACACAGAGACAGGAAATCAGCAGCAGAAAGCAAGTAAGTTTGTGACAGTACCCCCTCCCTTAAGGGTGGACTCCGGACACCTAACAGGGTTTTAGGGGAAATTTTTTATGGAACAGTTTGAGTAGACGGGGAGCGTGCAGATCAGTGGCTTTTACCCAGGAGCGCTCCTCAGGGCCATAACCTTTCCAATCCACCAAGAACTGTATGGAACCTTGAACTTTGCGAGAATCCAGAATAGTCTTAATCTCATATTCCACTTGATCCTGGTCCAGGAGAACTCTTGATGGAGAGGAGAATTTGTTGGTTACCATTGGTTTTAACAAGGAGACATGAAAGACATTTGGAATGCGTAGGGAAGGAGGCAGACTCAATCTGAAAGCTACGGGATTGATGACCTCAGAAATAGCAAACGGGCCAATAAACTTGGGAGCAAATTTCTTACTGGGAACATTTAAACAAATGTTTTGAGTGGATAGCCATACCCTGTCACCGATAGAAAAGCTTGGGCTTACTCTCCTCCTCTTATCATAAGATTTCTTGGAATGAATGGTTGCACTTTTTAAATTCCTCTTGGTTTGTTCCCAAATAGAAGAGAAGTTACAAAACAATGAGTCCACTGCCGGAACTTCGGAAGGTGTAATTTGAGAGAAGGTGGGTAGTCTAGGATGGCAGCCATAAAGAACAAAAAAGGGGGAGTTAGAGATGGCCTCATGAAAATGATTGTTATGGGCGAACTCGGCCCAAGGGAGAAGATCCACCAAGTTATCTTGATTACTTGAGATAAATATTCTTAAGAACTTTTCTAATTCTTGGTTGGTTCTCTCCGTAGACCCATTGGACTGGGGATGATATGCGGAGGAAAAATCAAGCTTAATTCCGGACTTACTGCAGAAGGACCTCCAAATCTTTGATATGAACTGTGATCCACGATTGGAAACAATATGTTGAGGACAGACATGGAGGCGAAATATTTCTTTAACAAAAATATCAGCTAAGGAGGAGGAAGATGGAAGGCCTTTAAAAGCAATAAAGTGGGCTGTCTTAGAGAAGCGATCTGTGACCACTAGCACCACAGTACAGGATTTGGAAGGTGGAAGGTCTGTGATAAAGTCCATTGAAATCTGTGACCACGGGTATTCAGGAATGGGTAATGGGAGCAAACATCCATAAGGTCTTTTCCTAGAGGTCTTGTGTTGAGCACATTTGGAACAAGCAGAAACAAATTTCTTCACATCCTCCCGTAAAGAAGGCCACCAGTAACTTTGGGACAACAAGTCCCAGGTCTTGCGGATGCCGGCATGCCCAGAGAAGAGAGAGTGATGAGCCCAGCTAAGGAGTTGAGTGCACAGACGTGGCAGGATAAATGTTTTGCCCGGAGGGCAACCCTTGTTCAGGCGTGTAGTTGCCAATACTCGACAGGGGTCTACAATGAATTTATTGTCCTCCAAAGGTTCCATATCAGCTAGATCAAAAGAGCGAGATAAGGCGTCTGCCTTCGTATTCTTGGATCCCGAGTGAAAGGTGATGTTGAAATCAAAGCGTGAGAAGAATAAGGACCACCTTGCTTGCCGAGGGTTTAGACATCGGGCAGTATGTAAGTAAAGCAAATTCTTGTGATCGGTATATATGGTGATTGGAAATTGTGCCCCTTCTAGTAGATGTCTCCATTCAGAGAGAGCCAACTTGATGGCCAGGAGCTCTTTGTCGCCAATCCCATAATTCCTCTCAGCAGGTAACAAGCGACGGGAAAAGAATCTGCAAGGATGAAGTTTGCCAGAAGGGCTCCGTTGTGACAGTACGGCTCCAGTACCAACGGAAGACGCATCTACCTCCAGGATAAAAGTACGTGAACAATCAGGCTGTTGAAGAATGGGTGCAGACGAGAAGAGAGACTTAAATGATATAAAGGCTTGGATAGCCTCAGTGGACCATATGCTAGCATCAGCAGATTTACGGGTCAATGCAGTGATGGGAGCCACAAGAGAAGAATAACATTTAATGAATTGACGATAGTAGTTTGAGAATCCTAGGAAGCGTTGGGTAGCCTTAAGACCAGAAGGTTGAGGCCAGTCAAGTATGGCTTTCAATTTGGTGGGGTTCATCTGCAGACCGGTGCCAGAAATATTATATCCCAGGAAAGGAATTTGTTTCTGCTCGAAGGTACATTTTTCTAATTTGCAAAACAGATGGTTTCTCCGGATACGAGAGAGGACTTCCAGTACATGACTGCGATGAGATACTAGATCTTGAGAAAAGATGAGGATGTCGTCCAAGTAGATGACTACGGATTGATATAAGAGATCTTGAAAGAGCTCATTCATAAAGCCCTGAAAGATAGCCGGGGCATTGCATAACCCGAAGGGCATGACCAGGTACTCAAAGTAGCCGTCTCGGGTGTTGAACGCAGTTTTCCATTCATCCCCCTCCTTAATGCGTATGAGGTAATACGCTCCTCTGAGATCAAGTTTAGAGAAGATGGTGGTACCCTTAATACAGTCAAACAATTCGGAAATCAGTGGCAGAGGATACCGATTTTTAATGGTAATAGCATTCAGACCTCTGTAATCTATGCAAGTGCGGAGACCCCCATCTTTCTTTTTTACGAAGAAGAAGCCAGCCCCAGCTGGGATGGCAGACTTGCAAATGAAGCCCCTCTTTAGATTTTCTTGGACGTACTCCTCCATAGCCTTAGACTCCGGAAGGGAAAGGGGGTAAACACGGCCCCTAGGAATAGGTTTACCAGGTATAAGGTCTGTCGAAGTCAGTAAATTGGATAAAAGTCATTTCAATTAAAGTCTAGCAAACTTGGTTGTCTTTGTCTGAAAAGATGCGTACGGTACGCTACGACGTACAAGGGCACGCTATGGCGTGAAAGGGCGTACGCATCCACTGCACGTGGCAGCAACAGTAATTGGTCTTTTACCATACATTCGCACAAACATGCATACTTATAAAATAGTACACATTAATGGTAGTTGAACACATAGTCAGTTATGTCGAAATATAGTTGTATTTATATGTTATATCAGAGTTACATGCATATTAGTGAAATACACTGAATGGGTTGAAGGAACAACATCATGAGTGGTATCATAATGAACCTTGTCACATATCCTACTGTTTGGTTCACTCTGCGAGGGAATTGCAGAGTGCATACGCAAGTTATGAATGATAGGGAATTATGAACTACTTAAGACTAAGGAATCTTGGCGGGAAGAGCAGAGCATACCCCCTGCTGAGATGACCCCCTCCTTTAGATTCCTTTGTATGAACTGGCCAATGATGACGACCCCTTGGACCTTCCTGAGACCTGGACCAATAGATGCAAGCTATTCTATCTACATTGTATTACTGTATGTGATTGTGTATATAAGCAGCAGCTTGTGATCCTGAGTGCAGACTTCTTGTCCCCACACTTCAGGATTGAATGACTGCACTGGATCCAGAGCGCCTGCGATAGGTAACGGCTGTATTTACTATTACTTCGCTTGAGCATATTATTCTACTTATTTGCGAATAAATCTTTGTGCTTTGGAAACACAAATCAAGGTTCGACAATCGTTATTGGTTAACGACAATACGCACTTAACAATTTGGGGGCTCGTGAACTTTGGAGGTTTCGTTGCCGATGATACGCAAGACCAACGGATTTCGGTTCCTCAACAAAGGGTGGAGACGCGTCATAAACGGGTAAGAAGGCATGGTGTTCCAAACCTGAATTTTACTCTGTGTTGCGAAACCGAATGTCCGTTTTGCATTATCTAGGGCACGTTAACTAGAACCTAGGGACAAAAGAGAAAACTGTTTCTTTTTTCTGTCATTGTGCGTTTTAACTGTATTGCATTGCGTTGCGTATGTGTATTTCCTGCTGTGCGTACGCGAACTTCCGGTAGATTTGCCACGTGGTTAAACAATCGTCTTGATAGTTATTATATGTGCATAATATAATTACTTGTGAAAACCTCTGGGACATTATTACTATTGTTGGGAATTCTTTTATTTTCTGCGCAGAAAAGGTGTATGTCGTGTGATTTGTTGACTAAGGTTTATCTATTGCAAAATAGACTGTCAGTTGCTGTTTGACGAGGCAGGTGCCCAACTGGTGTACGGTATACAAGGCAGGTATACCGGGGGCGGAAACTGAATAAGTTTTCGCAACGTGCACCCAAGGGTAATCGCATCGCTTACAGACTAGCTTTAAGCATTGCGATTGCACCGCACGGCAAGGAAAGCCGTGATTGCGACTTGGGGGTAACGGGGAGGAATTACGTTGGTAAGGCTGGTAATTGACTTTACCGGATGCTACCAGTTGTAATAAACTCAACAGATTTTGTTGGAGAGTCAGGGTGTCACGGGCACTAGGAGTCTTTACCCAGGGATCACCAGGTGGTAGGCTTACCAGAGCAATGTAGATGGTAATAGGGTACTCTGGTAGCTGGGTGATCACGGAACAGGAAATGGTAACTGATGAGATGCTCAGGAAAGTCTATGACTAGCAGCACTGGTAATATGGAGGTAATAATACACGAGGAACTGTATGACAAGGGCACGTGAAGGTAGTCAGTGGTCTGCGATAGCAAGTTGTACCACTGCTATAGTGAGGAGGAATGTCCAACAGAGACAAAGGGGTGATGAGAGTCAGCGGTCTGCGGATAGCAAGTTGTACCGCTGTCTGAGTGAAGGAATGGAATCCAAGTGGAGGTATCCGGGTAGTCAGTGGTCTGCGGTAGCAAGTTGTACCACTGCGATGTGAGAGGATACTGGAACAGGTGATACCGGAAACAGGGATCAGTGGTCTGTCATGAGCAAGTTGTACCACTGAATATATATGTGAGGAGGTGCACGGGGAGAGACTGCAACACAGGATATACACAGGCACCTTATACACGATCCACAGTAACATGCACAATATATATATAAATGCCTGAACGGATCTGCAAATATAGAAAGTCTCTTGAAGTAGTCCAGCACAAGTTAACACAGTCAATGATGGCAATAGACTCAGCGGATAGCAGACTCCAGAGGAGAACCAAACACAGTCCAGCAAGATATGCAATACACCAGCACAGTCAATGAGAAGTATGCATACCGTGGTTCAGAAGCAGGCAGTCAGATAGGAGTGCAGCGATACCTGAGCGGCAGGAGGCCGGCTGGATGAGAAGTCCCAGGATAGATGAGGTAGCGGTCTAGTAGGTGCAGCGCACAGGTAAGTAGACCAACAGGGACACGAATCCACAGGAATCAGTAACACGTGGAACTGGACTCATGGAGGACCCAGGAGAATGGAGATAATCCAGCAGAGGAGTAGTAGATGAGATACGAATCCAATGCTGACAGGAGGGTAGAGACCAGCGGGACACGTGAAGGCGTGGAGAGCGGATCAGCAGGAGATGGACGATAGTGCAGACAGCAGCAGCAGGACTCTGCGCCCACGGAGGTAACCAGGGGCAACCAACAGGACCCACAGTGATGGAACACGGGATGGCAGAGGAGACCAGGAGCTGTAGATCCAGGAGTGTAGCGGATGGCAACGTGAGCAGTAGACTGGAAACACAGGAGAGCTGAGATGAAGCGGCAATGCACAGGGGTAGCGGATAGGAATCAGCTAACAGTCACAATGATGAACACAGGCGAGTTGCAAGCTGGAGACTGTAGTGCACGGAAGCAGCGGATAGGAATCAGCTAACAGTCACGAGGATGAACACAGACGAGTTGCAAGCTGGAGACTGTAGTGCACGGAAGCAGCGGATAGGAGTCAGCTCAGGAACTTGATGATGATCAGGTGAGTGGATGTGAAGTGAAGGCTGGAGTGCACGGAGGCAGCAGATAGGAATCAGCAAACAGCCACAATGGTAATAATAGCGTTGAAGTGGTTTGGAAGACTGTAGTGCACGGAGGCAGCGGATAGGAATCAGCTAACAGTCACGATGATACAGTTGATGGTAGAAGTGGTATGGGAACCACAGTAGTAGAAGTGGTTTGGAAACCACAGAGGTAGAAGTGGTTTGGAAACCACAGGAATCAGCAGCGCTGAATACACGAGGAATACAGGAACACCTTCAGAGACTCATGGGGAATGAGACTCCAAGATCAGGCCACGTGGTGTTGACCACAGGTGCTTAATATAGGGAGTGTTGCCTGATCTGCCAATTGAGTTAAAGGGACATACACAGAAGTATAGGAAAGGGCTGCGCATGCGCAGACCCTCAGGATGGAGGACAGCCACGGTTCCTAAATGTCCGGGAAGAGGCACTCACGGTACGGTGAGTGACACAGGGGTAATCGAGGAGCTGATAACCCTTTAGTCCGCATTGATATTTCTGTATTAGGGGTCCTTGTTTAATACAAGAGGAAGCGAGTGGACGCGGCTTGTAGCAAATACGTCCACAGGCCGGTAAAATATCTCTAGCGGTAGTGTTGAAAATTAGTGGCTGAATATTGTGTTATTTCTGGAAGCCTTTGTGGCAGGATATTGTGATATTTCTGGGACCCTATTGTTCAATATGGGTGCTAAGCAAACGCTAGAGAAGGCCAAGGTACTGCCTAAGGAAGGTCCTATTGGTTCAGCGAGATTTCTTATGTGTAAGAAATATGGTGCATACGCAACTGCGTATTGCGACACGTGGGTCAAGATGACCAAAGGTTGTGATAGGCCTTTCCCAACAATAGGGAGTTTTAATGCAGAGGTACTAAATACTGTAAAAGATAAAGTATGGTTGATTACCTCAACGAAAGTGAGGAATAAACATAATGATTGTTTAAAATTATGGCAAATGGAAGGTAACACGTGGCACAGCAGCGAATGCAAAGCGTAAGTAGGCGTGGCTAAAAGTGCGCGCACAACGGAAGTAACCGTCGAGAAGCGTGGCGAACTCAGCGCAAGCGCGCCCCCGCCACCTTATGTGGCGGGAGGGGTAAGTACAGCCGTTGTTAAAACTGAAAATAGAAAAATTGCTAAGTTGTATCCTGTTTTAAGCCAGTTTAAATCAAGTGTATCTGAAAATGAAGATGAACCCACTGTGATTTCGGCCATTGCCCATGCCGTTAGTGTACTAGAGACTCAGCGCAAGTATGAGAAAATGGCTGAGATAGGTGAGAGTAGCGTGATCACTAGGAGTGAAAGCGTTCTAAATCTAGAACCAGCAAATCCTGTAGTGTCCCCTGAAGTCAGTATACCAGAGGGTGCGTTCCCAGTCCGCACAATATCAGTTCCCAATGGGAAACCGGATAAGGATGGTGTAGTTCCTTTAAGAAATGTTACAATGCATTGTCCCTGGACTAGATCAGAATTACGTTCCATTATGACTGAATTCCCAGATCCTAGAAAGGAGTTAGCTAAATGCCAGAAATTTCTTAAAGACTTAGGAAATGCCCACGAACCAACCAATAAGGATTGGCGTGTAGTGTTGAGGGCGTGTCTTCCTCCCAATACTAACATACAAAAATGTATTGAAGATTGTTTGTTGGAGGAAGATGACACCTTGACTGATGAGATTAACCAAAAGAATATAGAAAGAATTGAGAAACACTTAGCCATATATTTTCCAGTAGTGGTAAATTGGAGTAAGATTTTCACCATAAAACAAAAAGACAGTGAAACTGCAGCGGATTATTTTGGTAGAGCTCTTGCATCAATGACACAGTTTACGGGGATATCAGATATAAGGGAGAACCCACATCATAGGGAAGTAGCCGTAACAGTACTGATGGATGGTTTAAAGGAAAATCTAAAAACAAGAGTACAAACCTCAACCCCTGGTTGGAGAGGCAGCACGGTAGATTCTCTTAGAGAAGTTGCTGTGGAACACGACAAAAATATCTTTAGGAAAAGGGAAGAGAAGAGTGACAAGTTGATGACTGTGAGTATACATGCATTAGGGGAAATGCATACACGACCACCAGCATATAACCCACATAACGGGAAACGCAGAATGTTCAGATGTTACAATTGCAAAGAAGAAGGACATATGAGAAAAGATTGTACAAAGGGAAGGTATAATCCTAATGAAGGGTCACATAGATATCCTCCAAGGAGGGATTCACATAGACTAGAAGACTCACATTTACCCGCGCTTATTACAGCAGCAAATGCTGCGCGGGAAATCAATGGTCAGCACTAGGGGTCAGGTCATACCTGTAGTCTACAGCCAGTGAGGTTAACTGAGAGTCAGAGTGAAGAACCAACAATGATAGTTGACATAGCTGGTAGGAAACAAACCTTTCTTGTAGATACAGGGGCGGCCCGATCTGTGATAACCTCTCCTTTCAATCTACAGGTGACCAGTAAAACCATTCCAGCTATGGGGGTGACGGGAAAAGTGTTACATTATCCTCTAACTAAACCCGCCGAAGTTACTATCGGGCCTTTGCATACTAAGCATTCGTTTCTCTTGGCTGCAGCGGCTCCTACTAACTTGCTAGGGAGAGACTTGTTATGTAAAATGGGATGTGTCATATACTGTACTTCTGATGGTGTGTTCTTAGATATACCGGAGAAGGTCGCACATGAGGTACAGGATATATTGGACACCCCTCAAAGGTTAATGTTACACTCTCCTGTTATAGAACAAAGTCCATCTCAAGTAAAGGGGATGTTGCTGGAAATACCAGGTTCCCTATGGACCAGAGATGGACAGGACACTGGACTGATGGCAAACGTAGCCCCTGTCATGGTCAATCTAAAAAGTGGTAGACAGCTCCAAAAATCCCACAGTATCCATTAAAACCGGAGGTGGAACTAGGGGTATATCCTGTTATTGAGAGGCTGTTACAACAAGGGATTTTAATTCGTACAGCTAGTACAGCAAATAGTCCCATTTTCCCTGTGAAGAATGGGGAGAGGGGCTATAGATTAGTCCAGGACTTAAGGGGAATTAACAAAGTTGTTGAGAGCCAATTCCCCGTAGTACCGAATCCAGCTGTCATCCTCATGCAGATTCCACCGTCTGCCAGTCATTTTACTGTCATTGATCTATGTTCTGCTTTCTTCTCAGTCCCTCTTCATCCTGACTGCCAATACCTTTTTGCATTCTCCTACAGGGGAGTGCAATACACATGGACCAGACTACCCCAGGGGTTCATTGACAGCCCCAGTATTTTCTCCCAAGCCTTACATGACTGTTTGCAATCCTTTCAACCCCACAATGGGTCTGTTCTAATTCAATATGTGGACGATTTGTTGTTGTGCTCTGATTTTTTTATGTCATGTTTACATGATACTAAATTGTTGTTGCTTCATCTTTCACAAACAGGGCACAAGGTGGCAAAGGATAAATTGCAGCCATGTCAGACTAAGGTCAAATACTTAGGACACTGCCTCACTAAGGGGCTAAGACACCTGACAACCGACAGAATTGAGGCCATACAACACATGACTCTGCCGCAGAGCCAGAAGCAGATTCGTACTTTCTTAGGGATGTGTGGATACTGTAGATCCTGGATCCCAGGTTTTTCTATTCTGGCATTACCATTGCAGGAGCTAGTCTCTTCCTCAAAACCAGAACGTGTTGTACACACAGAAGAGTCAGAGCAAGCGTTCTTTAATCTTAAAGATAGTCTGACTAGAGCACCTGCATTGGGAATACCTGATTATTAAAAGCCTTTTGAGCTATTTTGTACAGAAGCTGATGGTTGTGCACAGGTGTCCTCGCACAGAAACATGGTGACGCTAGCAGACCGGTAGCATACTACAGTGCACAATTAGACAATGTGGCAAGATCACTCCCAACATGTCTCAGAAGTGTAGCAGCAACGGCTCTTCTGGTGAGTAAGAGCGAGGACGTAGTATTAGGACATAATTCAACTATCTATACACCCCATGCTGTATCAGCTCTGTTAAATTCAGCCTAAACCAGACATGTTTCTTCAGCTAGATTCACAAAGTGGGAACTAGCCCTGATGGCACCCTCAAACATCACCATCAAACGATGTAACACCTTAAATCCAGCTACATACCTTCCGTATGTGTCTCTAGAGACACAAAGGGTGGGAGGTGAGGAGACCCTGGTTGATGATGAGTTATGCAAGAATACTGACACGCATGACTGTATGGAACACCTGAATCAGACCTTTACTGCAAGGCCCGACATACGTGACACCCCCTTAGAAAATGTAGATTTTACGTTTTATACAGACGGAAGTTGCCATAGACAGACAGAGACAGGAGAGCTATGTACTGGTTATGCTGTTGTAGATGATCAGGATGTGGTAGAAGCTGAACCCCTTGGCCCACCTCACTCAGCCCAGGTGGTGGAACTAGTAGCACTAAGGAGAGCGTGTGAATTGGCAGAGGGTAAATCAGCTAACATATATACTGACTCTATGTACGCCTTCGGGTTAGTGCACGATTTTGGGGCCCTTTGGCGTCTTAGAAACTTTACGACAGCAGCAGGTACACCAGTAGCACATTCACAACACATAAAAGGACTTCTGACAGCGATACAGTTACCCAAAACAGTAGCCATCATAAAGTGCAAAGCCCATACCTTTGAAGAAGACCCAGTGTCACTGGGCAACAACAGGGCAGACGAAGCTGCTAAATGGGCAGCAGGGCAACCTATGACTGTATCGACTGAGACTATGATGGTTTTTCAGACATTAGACACGCAGAAATTAATTGAAATGCAAGATTTGTGTTCCCTGCAGGAAAAGGCGGTCTGGAAGGCGAAGGGATGTGGTCAAGAGTCCTCAGGACTCTGGAGGGATGGACAAGGTAAGCCTGTAGCTCCCCGAACATACTATCCAAGCCTGGCTGAAGCAGCACACGGCCTGACTCACCTGGGTAAAGAAGGTATCTGCAAACTGGTGAGAGCATACTGGTGTGCTCCCGGATTTTCCTCTCAGGCTGGTAAGAAAGCAATGTCATGTCTTACTTGTTTGAGGAAGAATGTTGGGAAAACTATTCCAACTGAGCCATCCCACATCCCTCCTACAGACGGACCTTTCCAGGTACTACAAATTGACTATATCCAATTACCACCATGCAGGAATCTAAAGTATGTGTTAGTGTGTATTGATGTGTTTTCCGGTTGGGTAGAAGCATATCCGGCAGTCACTAATACTGCTGTGTTCACTGCAAAGAAAATTGTACAAGACTTTGTGTGTAGATTCGGTATCCCTAGGATCATTGAAAGTGATAGGGGTACCCATTTTACTGGTGATATCTTCCAAAATATGTGTAAACTCATGGGAATCAGTAGCAGACTTCACACCCCTTACCGACCACAAGCCAGTGGTAAGGTAGAGAGAGTAAACGGTACTATCAAGAACAAACTGGGTAAGATAATGACTGAAACTGGGTTGGCATGGCCTGAGGCTTTGCCGTTGGTCCTCCATAGCATTCGAACCACTCCTAGACCTCCTCTTAATCTGTCCCCCTTTGAGATACTGTTCGGGCGACAACCTCATTTGATCGTGAGTCCACAAGACGACTTAAAGTGTAATAATGAAGTGACTGTACAATATCTTATAAGAATGAGTAGACAGCTGAAACAACAACAACAAAAACTAAAAATGCTGTCACCTGGTATGCCAGAGACGAACTGTCATGATTTTGAACCTGGAGACTATGTTATGATCCGCAATTTCTTACGTTCAGGTTGTTTAACAGACCGTTGGGAAGGCCCGTACCAAGTGTTGCTGACCAGTACTACATCACTGAAGGTTGCAGAGAGAGACACTTGGGTCCATTCCACCCACTGCAGGAGAGTCCATAATCCGGAGAAAGTGCAAGACAAAACTCAGACCGACGACATAGAACTGTCATTTGTGAGCCTGTTCCGGGAGACTTAAAGCCTGCAGTTGAGACACCTGAACCAGAGACGTTGCCTCAGAACTATCTTTCCAGCGATGGAGTGGCGGTTTTTGTTTTTCTTTTGTTCCAGGATTTTCCTTGTTTTTACTTTTTCTAGGACATTCTATTTTTGTGAAGGAGGATGGAGGACGGAGGAGAGTTCTGGGAGTGATACGGATGAAATGGAGACCGAAGAAAAGTTAATAGGATACTCTGAGCCGCCCATTATCAAACTTGGTCCAGGGGTTATGAAAAGGTCTGCTAGCTCAGGAACACGGAGGCAGTGTGAGGGGCTATTGTCTGATGAGTATTGTATCTGCAAGTTCTGCGACTCCCTAGTTGAAGAGAGCTGCATCCAACGATGCCAGTCCCCCAGTACTCTGAATATAGGCGGGCATCCTTTGGAGGATTATCACTCCCTGGTGCTAAACCAAACCGAGTGTTGAGTGTGCTCTCACGTGCCTCAAGGGCAGCATAACATAGGACTAGTGCCATTCCCCCTAAACATATCCGAAGTACTCGAATTGAGGGGTGGGAGGCCCATAGAAGGAAGGTACAATAATACTAGGTCCCCTAGTCTGACGCTTCGACAATACTCCATAGGCAGATCTTTGCTGTGCCTAAACATATCTCATGCAAAGCGCCTGGAGAATTGGGAGGCTGACCTACCAAATCAGACAATGGCTCGCCACACTCATTTTAGAGGGAGACTAACAAGGTCACTACTAGGCAGGAATGTTGATGGAAGTCACAAGTTAGGACGTATAACCAAACATAAGAAGGTATCCATTGGAAAAGTCTCTACAGATAAATGTAAAAATGTCATTAATGCCGACACGTGTCTAGAACAAATGGAGACACTGGGCATGGGTAGTTTTATCAGAACTCTGTGTGATATAATTCATGGGCATACTGCTCCTTATGTTCTCCCTGATGATGTGTATTTTGTTTGTGGGAGGAAAACTTATTCCTGGGTGACTCCGAGTTCCAAGGGCTTGTGTTTCTTAGCTAAACTGGTTCCTGAAATCATGACTATTACTCATGAAGAAATGGTTGATATTCACAAGACTACATCACCACCATACATACACACACAGTATGAACACCGTGGCAAGAGAAATATGATTCCTGGTGAGGAGCCCATAGCTACAAAATTGATTAGTGAAACTGCTGGTTTCCAAGTTATGGTTGCTCTAGATCTCACCAGGACCGCTCGGGGAACATTAAACTTTAAATATATCCAAGACCTAGCCAAATTAATAGATAATATCACCGAGATGTATGATGACACTTTCAGGTATACTGGAAGGGAGCTACAAGCGTACAAGAAAGAGTTGGTGCAACATAGACTGGTACTAAATTACCTCACCTCTATTACTGGTGGGTACTGTGTGACACTGGCCACCCAGTTCGGTGTCAAATGTTGCATGTACATTACTAATAATACGGATGACCCTAAAGAGGTTATAGACCGGAAGATGGATGAAATTTTGCAGCTGAAATGGGAATTTCGAAAGAGCCATAATTCTTCGTTATATGAGGTCGGGGAAAAGGTGGCGGGTTGGTTCTCATGGTTGAACCCAGCAAAATGGTTCTCCGGTCTGGGGGAGTGGGTACAGGAAATGATTGCGAATGTAGGTAAGCTCCTTCTCCTGATACTGGGTGTCATCTTAGCAATGGTTTAGTTGTCAAATGTGTTCCTACTGTGTTGAAGTGTGGAAAATGGTCTCATAGGAGTAACACTGAGAAAGAGACTGAAAGGGTGATACCAGATACCGAGATCATGGTCTGTGGAGAAGTATTGTATAATCCTGAACTTGAAACGGTGATTGGGTGATAGTTTATTACACTATCAAAGGGTGGAACTGTCGAAGTCAGTAAATTGGATAAAAGTCATTTCAATTAAAGTCTAGCAAACTTGGTTGTCTTTGTCTGAAAAGATGCGTACGGTACGCTACGACGTACAAGGGCATGCTACGGCGTGAAAGGGCGTACGCATCCACTGCACGTGGCAGCAATAGTAATTGGTCTTTTACCATACATTCGCACAAACACGCATACTTATAAAATAGTACACATTAATGGTAGTTGCAACACATAGTCAGTTATGTCGAAATATAGTTGTATTTATATGTTATATCAGAGTTACATGCATATTAGTGAAATACACTGAATGGGTTGAAGGAATAACATCATGAGTGGTATCATAATGAACCTTGTCACATATCCTACTGTTTAGTTCACTCTGCGAGGGAATCGCAGAGTGCATACGCAAGTTATGAATGATAGGGAATTATGAACTACTTAAGACTAAGGAATCTTGGCGGGAAGAGCAGAGCATACCCCCTGCTGAGATGACCCCCTCCTTTGGATTCCTTTGTATGAACTGGCCAATGATGACGACCCCTTGGACCTTCCTGAGACCTGGACCAATAGATGCAAGCTATTCCATCTACATTGTATTACTGTATGTGATTGTGTATATAAGCAGCAGCTTGTGATCCTGAGTGCAGACTTCTTGTCCCCACACTTCAGGATTGAATGACTGCACTGGATCCAGAGCGCCTGCGATAAGTAACGGCTGTATTTACTATTACTTCGCTTGAGCATATTATTCTACTTATTTGCGAATAAATCTTTGTGCTTTGGAAACAGAAATCGAGGTTCGACAATCGTTATTGGTTAGCGACAATACGCACTTAACAGGTCAATGCCACAATCTCAGATTCTGTGAGGAGGAAGCCTAGTGGCCTCCTGTTGACAAAAAACATCATAGAAGGCTTGGTATGGTTCCGGCAAAAGAGTCACAGGAAATTTTTGGGAACGTCTGGGAATATCTGGAGGGACCACTTTCTGAAGGCAGTGAGAGAAGCAGGACTGTCCCGAGGACAATATGTGACCTGATTTCCAGTCTAAGTTGGGAGAATGAAGACGAAGCCATGGAAGTCCTAAGATGACTGGGTTGGTAGATTTCTGAATTACTAGAAAACAGATCTTTTCCCGATGAAGCGCTCCGATCTGGAGAGGGAGGGGAATAGTGCGTACCAGAATGGACCCCGCAGGAATTCTTTCCCCATCAATGGCCAGCAATGAGATGGGTTGTTCCAAGGCTTGTGTGGGAATAGCGAATTGTTTAACTACTGCGGCAGAGATGAAATTTCCTGCGGCTCCGGAGTCAAGAAGTGCAGACTGCAGGAAAGTCTTCTGTCCTAACTGAAGGGAAATGGGGATAGACAGGCAATCATTAGTACAAGGAATTGACTGAGACTGAGAGAAGAGGCCCAACGGTACAGCTCCCGAACTCGTTAGGACCTGTCGTTTCCCGGGCGTTTAGGACAAGAACTCAGAAGATGGCCACTCTCTCCACAATATAGACACAACTTGTTCCGAAATCTCCTCTCCCTTTCTTCGGCCTACAGGCGGGTCCTCCCCAGTTGCATAGGCTCTTCGGGAGGAAGAACAGGGGTTTGGAAGTTGGGGGCCAAGCGAATCATACTGCGCTGAGATTGTTCCTTCTCGGAATTACGCTCCTTAAAACGCAAATCAACCTTGACACAGAGAGAGATGATATCATCCAGAGACGTAGGGAGTTCCTGAGATACCAGCTCGTCTTTGATCCGGTCTGAAAGGCCCTGCCAGAACATAGCTACTAGAGCCTCGTCGTTCCAGCGAAGTTCAGAGGCCATTGTTCTGAAGTGGACCGCATACTGTCCCACAGACTGGTTTCCCTGGCAAAGACGTAATAAGCCGGTAGCGGCATTAGAAACCCTTCCTGGCTCATCGAATATCTTCTTGATAGTGGACAAAAAGGTGTTGAAGTTATATAGAATGGGATCATCCCTCTCCCATAAAGGGGAAGCCCATGCTAAGGCTTGACCAGACAACAGAGAAATCACATAGGCCACTTTTGTTTTTTTCGGAAGGGAAGTTCCCGGGTAATAGCTCGAATTGTATGGAGCATTGATTTAAAAATCCTCTGCAATATTTGGGGTCCCCATCAAACTAAGGTGGGTTAGGTATCCGTAACTGCGAGGAAGAAGCTGCCGCTACGGGCTGGGGTCCTGGGGCAGCCACTGCCGGTGCAGGTGGTCCGCTAGCCACTAGGGTGTTCTGGACAATATCCAACCGGGTGGATAAACTATTGAGGAATTTTAAAAGTTGCTCTTGGTTAGCCTCTTGCTTATCCATCCTTCCCACTAAGTGCTCCAACAGGTCTTTTGCTGCGGAATCCATGGTCAGAGCAAACTTTAACAGATACTGGATTCTACTACTACTAATCTTCATTAGCGCTGGCTTACCTGAGGCGCGGAGTCTAACGATCTCCCCGGTGTTCACCAAGAACTGCCGCAAGGTGGGGTAGGCTTCGCTGCCAGGAGTCGCAGGTCGCGGTCCTCAGGTTCGCCCCAAGATGTAGTGCAGCGGAGTGGAGCGGAAGATGCGGAGTCAGACAAGCCGGTTCGGTGCACAGGAATGGAGTCAGGCAGAATCAGGAGGCAACTCGGAGTCAAACAAGCCGGGGTCGGTACTCGGGTCACAAGAACAGAGGGATGGTCAGCAAGCCGGGTTGGTACACAGGGGTTGGAGAGCCAGGATAGTCTAACAGGCAGAGATCAGCACACAGGAAGACACAGGAGACTGGAAGACACAGCAATCCATGAAGCACAGGAGCCAGGAACAGGAAGTGAACTTGTTGCTCTTACAAGGCTGCAGTGTCCAGGTGAGCTTAATATAGTCTGTGGATAGTAAAATCCGCCTCCCAGCCACGATCATGTGACCACCCAAACCAGGAAATCAGCAGCAGAAAGCAAGTAAGTTTGTGACATTAACGCAATCACGGTAACGAATAAATACCCGTTACCTTTAATCTCTGAGTTATTTGACAGAATCAAAGGAGCTCCTGTGCTTTCCTGTGGATATCAGAGGACAATACAATTTAATCTAAATAAAGCAAGAAGACGAGTGGAAGACGGCCTTTAATGCTCATGATGGTCATTTTGAGTATTTAGTTATGCCATTTGGGCTTTGCAATGCTCCCGCTGTTTTCCAAAATTTCATTAACAAAATTTTCTGAGACATTCTTAATCAATTTGTGGTTATATATTTGGATGACATTCTCATATTCTCTCCTGATATGATTTCCCATCGAGAACATGTATCCTACGCCCTTGACCGCCTTTGACAACACCAACTATACTGCAAAGTGGAGAAATGCGTCTTTGAGAAAGAACAGCTTCCTTTCCTGGGTTATGGGGTAACAGGCTCTGGTCTTCAAATGGACCCCGAGAAGCTCAAAGCAATATTAGATTGACCCCAACCTGTAGGGCTCAAGGCAGTTCAACGTTTTTGAAGTTTGCTAATTATTATCGGCAGTTCATGAGGGGGTTCCCCTTGGCTGCACCCATTACCGCTGTGAGGATACCACCCTTAGCTGGGATGGAAGTTACCCTCTGTGGGATTCAACTCACTCGGGTAGACCAAGATATATCCAAAATAAGACTTTATTACGACAGCACAACACCACAAGACGTTCACAAGTTACAGGGTAAATGGTAGCACGTATCCTCCAGCAGCCTCCTGCAGTCAGCACTCCAAAGTCATAATCTCTGTCCCTTTCAGGGTCTTATCCTCCCGCAATATTACCACTACCGTTTAGCAAAACAGTTATGGTGTCTCCTAGCCTGGGCTACTAGCTCACACCAACCCTGTCCTGGTAGGGTTCCCTCCAGCGGCACCACAGTCCCTGGCCCAGAGTCCTTTTCACTGATCTCTTCTACACCAGGATCCTCCAAACTAGCATCACTCCCCTGGCATTCTCCTCCCCTATCTTATTTTCTCTGTACCCAGGAAGTAGGGTCCAATGTCTCAAACCTCCCCTTTACAGAAGGGGCCTCCCAGTCAACAATTTAGCTGCTAGACATACTGTCCCTGTTACCTTGATTAGACAATAGAATGGCTTGACTCAATTAGCTGTTTTGGCTGTATACAATACACATGGGGTTACAATAGTACATCAAGGAATGACACTGCACGCTTACATGGAACAATAAGACTTTTGACACATTATATCAGCAGGGTTACACAATATAAGTCTGTGATACCTTTTGATACAATTACATTTATATTGACACATATTGATACATTTCCCCATGCTATTTCAACCAATATATTACTGTGGAGGCACATTGCATATGAGTAGAAGTTCTAACCTCATTACCTCTCAGGTTATCTGTTGACCTAGCTAATTAACATGGGCTGCCAGCTAATTAACTCAGACATTGTTCTGATTACAAACCTCATCTCAGCTGCACCCCATACAATACACATTTGAGACAAATGGTAATTACATTAGCTAGCACAAGCAAAATGACTGCTGTTGTTCTGATATTTTCACACAGTATGGCAATATTGTTTCTATTTATACTACATACAATATCACAGGTAATAGTATGGGCAAAATGTATCCAATAACATGAAATAATAATACACATAATACACCAATGCTCTGGTGTATATACTTAGACTGGGCCAAGGATTAAAAAGTACAATAAACCGTGAGAAACGGGTGATGATTACATAGTTCTCAGTCCAGTAGTACCCCGTTTCCTCACAACCGCATTAACCAAAAAATCTGCCAATTACAAACACTGGCCTCCTGAATCTTTAGAGGCCTTTACGGTACTCAAGAAAGCATTCACCTCGGCACCTATATTACGCCAACCTGATTCCACCCTTCCTTTCTTTCTCGAAGTAGAAGCTTTTTCAATCAGTGTTGGAGTCATTCTATCTCAGAAAAACCCCTCTGGGAAACATTCTCCATGTGGCTTCTTTTCTCTGAAATTATCTTCGGCTGAGAGGAACTATGGCATTGAAGATAGGGAACTTCTTGCGATTAAATTAGCCCTAGAAGAGTGGAGACATCATCTAGAGGGGGCCCTATTTCCTGTAACCATCTATACTGATCATAAGGGGGGTATTCAATTGTTAGCGAGACGGGTGAAAATCCCGCGCTCCAAAAAAACCTGCGCTCATTTTTTCCTGTTTGAGCGCTCGTTTAAAAAAAAAAAAACCCGCTCAATTCAATTGTTAACATTGCATCCACCCCCTTGCGCTCTATTATTGGTCCTAGCGAGTTTAAAATGAGGAGTGGTTAAGGCAGTCATTTTAGTATAAAAAAATAAAAGAAAATTAATGCAATCAAGAAGGGCCCCAGCACTGCAAAGGAGATTGGGCCCCTACACTGCAATCAAGAAGGGCCCCAGCACTGCAAAGGAGATTGGGCCCCCACACTGCAATCAAGAAGGGCCCCAGCACTGCACAAGAGAATGGGCCCCCACACTGCAATCAAGAAGGGCCCCCACACTGCAATCAAGAAGGGCCCCAGCACTGCAAGCAACAATGTCCCCCCCCTGGACAGCAGATTCAAAGATTTTACAAGCAGGTAAATTTTTTGCCATTTACAAACATTTCGTGAACACTGGCCAAGCATGGACATTTGTAAGGTACAAATATTTGTGGGACAGTGGGCAAGCCGGACATTTCTTCGAAGGTACAAATATTTGTTGGGACTTTGTGTAAATGAGTGTGTGTAGGTAAAGCATCAGAAAACTGAGGATTTCGTCCATGGTGAGTATTTTGTTTTTTTTTGTTTTTAATAAAAATCAATGGTGTACATGAGGGTGTTTACTGTATTGTTTGGGGGTTTTATTATTTTTAATAAAGATTTGTGGTCGGAATGAGGGTGTTGTGCTTTTATTTACCATTTTGCTTTGTGGAACTAAAGATCACAGCCAGCCGTGGGTGTAAGAGCATTTTGGCACTTGTGGTTCTATAAGTGCAAACATGCCCTGGGTGCCATGGGTATGCTGGTGCTTGTAGTTAGACAAGTAGCAGCATGCCCACACTATTTAGGCCAACATGGTTGGCTGGGACATGTAGTTCCACAAGTCCAAAAAATTTTGTTTCTTTTTTTTCATACAAAATACCCATTTATTACCCTACTACTCACAGCCCAGGGGTAGTAGGAAGAGCCCTAGTGCTATCGGCACTGGGCTGGGTGTCCCTAGGGGGGTGGCCCGTTTACATCTTTCAGCGGACCACACTCCCTAGGCCAGCGCTGAACAGTCTGTGGGTGTTTAGTCATTATGGCCGTGGGACCCAAACTGCGTTCCCCCCCCACCCCTGCTATAGTGCCTATCACCCCGGCTGGTTTGCCTAGTGCTGGTTCAATGAAAATAGGGGGAACCCTATGCAAAATTTTTCAAAGATTTAAACACACACAGCAATAGCCTGCCAGCACTAGGGTTAAGACTAAAGTATAGAGTGGGGAGCAAACGCTTTTGGTTTTAAAAAATAAATAAATAACATGCTACTTTTCACAATTTTGATGAGAGCTGACTGAGGCACAACCACCCCCCCCCCCCCACCTCCACCTCCTCCCCCTAAAAATAAAAAAAATAGTTTAAATACATGCACCACTAATGGATTTTTTTAAAGGGGGAACTTTGATTTTTTTTTTTAAATTATTACACTGTTATTTTTTTAAAAAAATAGTACTTTTCAGTTTTCAGGTTATTTTAATGAACTTTTACACCTATTTTTTCAGTTTAATTTAGATTTTTCTTAACCTAAAATTTTTTTTTTTTCTTTGAGCAGACCAAGGAGGTGCGAGATGAAACAGCAGATTTGCCTGTTTCACCCACAGCGTTAAAAGACAATTGAATAGCTTTTTCCGCTGAGGGTTCGCATCCAGCCTATACTTTAACATTGACAAATGCTTGGAGCGCGATAAGACCGTTTCGGTAAAAAAAAAAAAAAGATTAGAATTGCGGGAGAAGTTTCCACGCTCGAAAATAAGAAAAAAAGACTTAACTCGCTCGAAATTACAAACTCGCTAACAATTGAATACCCCCCTAAGAATCTCTTATATCTTCAGTCTGCATCCTGTCTGAACCCTAGACAGGCCAGGTGGTCCCTATTCTTTTACCACTTTAATATGATAATCACATTCCGACCTAGTTCCAAAAAAAAAAAGCAGATGCTCTCTCTCGCTCTTTCGATTCCTCCGATTCTGAAGACCTGGACAAATTTTCTTCCTCTAAAAAGCCTCCCGCGGCTGTCTCTGTACAAGACCAAGAGCATGAAGTTGATGAAGTCTTAGACTCTCATATTTCCAGGGACTCTCTTCAATTTCTAGTTAACTGGTGTTAGGCTGCCGGTCTGATAACAAACTTGCAGAACAGATAACAGAGGTCTTCACCTATAGCAGCCGCCTTTCCCGTAGAGCTTTATGTGCTCACAGGTACTCGGATGCCCCCAGAACTTAACTCCTAGCGTAGTGCAAGTTCGTTAACAACACCGTAGCGGCAGGTCAGAGGAGGCTGAGTAGATGGTAGCCGATGGTCAGACGTAAGCTGGGGTCAGGGGTCACAAACAAGTAGAATGGTCAAATAACACGCCAAAGGGTCAGGGTAACCAGCACGACAGCAAAACCCAAGAACAAGGCAATAAGGTCACAACAGGAGGTCCAATAGTAAACGGGCAGAGTATCCACAGAAAAACTGGGACAAAGCAGGAACAGGACAGGAGCAGGTCAGCAATAGACAGAATCCACGCTATAACCGGCAGGGAGGCTAAGCCCTCCCTGCCTTAAATACTGATGGTAGCCAATCAGGGCTTTGCCCTGTAATCATCCCTAGGCACTGTTGATTAATGAGGCACTAATTAATTAGCCCGCAGGCAATAGATGTCCCCGTGCATGCGCCCCCGACTGCCCTGTGTTGCTGGGGAGTACTAATCAGAAAAATCTGCGCAACGGTCGGGCCAAGAAACCAGAAGTGACGTCCCAGTCATCATTGAGATGGCCGGGACACCAGGGACAGGAGCAGTGAGTCGTGGTGGTGCCCGCGGCCGCCGCAACTCCTAACAACTGGAAGGTTTAAAGACCCGAGGAACGTTCCTGGATTCCTGCTAAAGATCTTCATGCTCCAGATATTTTTAAAAAAAATTCATATACAATTTCCACACAAACATTTTAGGGTGTCCAGTGTCCACCCTAAGGGAGGGAGTACTGTCACAAACGTACTTGCTCCTGTGCTATTGATTTCCCTGCCTCTGTGTTCAGCTCAGCACTTCCTGGTTGGGCGGTCACATGATCGTGGCTGGCAAGCAGTATATACAATCTGCAGCCTATATAAAGCTCCCCTGGACACTGCAGCCTTGTCAGAGCAACAAGTTACCACTTTGTGTCTGGCTCTCTCTGTGTATACTCTGCTGTTTCTGGTGTTTCCCTGTGTATGACCTTTGGCCTGTTTAACCTCTGCTTCTGGATCTGCTGCTGCCTGTGTATCTGACCCGGCTATCCTTATTGTCTACTCTGCTCCCTGTTCCCCTGTGTATCCAACTTGGTGACTCTCCTGAGTGTGGTGTGTCCTCAGTGTATCCGACCCGGAGTTCCACTGTATACGGCTTGGATTCTTCTGTATGTGCTGTCTTTCTTCAGAAACTGATCCTGCGCCTCTCTGCCATACTACACTACCTCTAGAGTCTATTCTACTTACCAACCGTCTGTCACCTATTAGGTCAGTGGGCTAACCTAAGGACCTTCGGACCCCCGGCAGCAAAATCCATCCCGCTTTGCGGCAGCCCTTGGTGAAGATCGGGGGATTCATTAGACCTCGCACCTTAGGAAGGCCAGAGCTAATACTGACTGATAGAAAAATCCTGAGAACTGTAACACCTGGCCAACCCTCTTGCTCCTGTTCCTCCGCCGCAAAGCTCTTCGGTAACACAATCTTCTGCGTCACACCTTTGGATCCCTAATCCTCTGAAGTTTGATGGTGATCCTAAGTCCTGTTGGGGCAATTTAAATCAGTGTGCTAATTTGAATTATAGCCCAGAAATTTTCCTACTGAAAAAATGAAAGTTGTGTATTTTATTGTCCGTGTGCATAACAGAAGTTGAGTCCGAATGTGAGATCCAGGTTTCTGCAAGGGTTAGGACATAGAAGGAATGGGAGAGGAAAATGTCATGGGTGGGTGGCTATGAGTTTGCTGCAGATGGGTGCACAGAAGAAGGCAGGTGGGATGGGGCGGGCATTAGAATGAGTTTGGAGGAGTTGGAGGTGCGGGATAAATGGAAGGTTTTGCAGCAAAGTTTTGTGGAAGGGAAGGGGGTGATATTATGCATGGGACAGGGTCTGGGGTTAGGGCTAATGTCACCAGTAGCCATGATGAGGAGTTGTGAGAGGGAGACGAAATGGATAGGAGATATATGGGAGATGGGATAGAACCAGTAGAGGTTAGGCAGAGAGGAGGATGCATTAGCAATAGCAGAAGGTAAAGAGTTGCAAGAAAAGGTGTGGATAAGAATGCTCTAGCAGTGAAGTAGAAGGGGTCAGAGGTGGAGGAAGGACGTGGGGGTGGTTAGGCAGGGGGAACCACCAGAGAAACTGAGATGGCTAGGGGACATTGGAAATATAGGACAGACCTTGTAAAATAAGGGTGGGTGTACATGAGAAGGAATGTTACATTAGGACTGGATTAACTAAAATTGGATATATTGAGATTGATTTTTGGATTGAGATTGATATTGGGTTCAATATTGATACTGGGGTTGAGGCTTTATTATGCTGAGATAATGCTGATAAATATGGCAATGCAGAGACAATGTATATATATGGGAATGCTGATATAATGCTAGGATATTGATATGGTAATAGATGCATGGGAATAAGAAATATATACTGATGTGGGATTTATATGTGGATACATGGGAACCTGGGAGTTATAACGGAGACATAGAACAAAAGTGCACATACACATGAAGGTAGTGACATATGGGAGACCAGTAAGAGATAAGTTAATGTACCTATGTGACAGACCCGGGCCTTATATTGAGAATATCGTGCCAACCCGGTCTGTCCTCAGTGGGCCAATTGAACAACCATGGCCCACTCTGTTATTAAATGCCGCCCGGTGGCCAGATCTGTTATTACTGTGGTGTCCAGAGAGGGAGGGGAGAGGCAGCTCACAGGAAGTGTGAATCAGCTGTGGACCCTGTGACATCAAAAAGTAGTGGAACGGGTTAAAAAAAGGAGGGTCAGGACCTTATCTAAAATCAGTAGGGGGTCTCTCACTGTTTGCTAACTATTGTTCTAGCAAGTCTGCAACACAGTCTGAATGGCACCATCACAGCAAGGGGTGACCACTGATGTCATGCACTATTTCCACCCCGGTTACCACCCAAACTCTTCACACCACCAATCACAAGAGGACAGTGAGTGGGGGGGGGGTGGTGAGAAGGGACCAAAAAGGAGCTGTCTGGGGGATGGGGGTTGTTGTTGGAGAATCTGGAGACAGCAAGGACCTGTTAGAGAGTAACCGTATTCTCGCAGGGCCTTAAAGGAATGCTTGAGGCAGGAGCTTCTTGACAGAGATCGGACAGTGTACCTCTAGGACTGATTCTGTTACCACTCCATCGGGAGACACTCGCAGATTCTGGGGAATTGGTGAGCCTACATCCGTAGGGAGACTGATACCCAGGGTCCCACCAAGCTGGTGGAGAGTTGGCCGAGCGGCTGGGATCAGCAAGATACACAGACCCACCTTAAGGATCAGAAACCCTGGCCCACTTGGATTGTCAGCTGTGGATTTTATTACCAGGAGTTTGGGCCTGCTAGGACTCTGTGCTTGGAGGTAACCTGCTGGGGATTTTGTTGGGGAGTTTTACTTGCACTGGTGATTTTCTGACACTTGATATATTTGGCGGGGGGAACAAGTTTCTCCTTGGGGAGCACTGTTGTATTTTACTAAGTGTGTGCACTTTGTTTAATAAAAGGGATTATTATTTCTTTCCTGTCTCCTTACCTGTGTGACCTGTGAACCTAGAGGACCGGGTATCTAGAGAGCTTTGGTAATAACCCCGGTGTCCTCACAATTTTGGTGGCAAGCAGTGGGGTCACACAGTCCCAACGTTTGGGTAGAGCGCAGGGACTCGTATCCAGATACGGTCAGGCTCTGTAAGGACACAAGGCAACAGTCTGTCAGCACCAGTGTTAGTAAAAAAAAAAACAAAAAAAAAAAAAACCCTAGCTAGGAAGTCAGCAGGAATGGCCACAGAAGCAGAGCAGATCAGCTTAAAAGCCACAGAGAGATTCTATATGAAAGCAAGGAAACAACACTGCAGAACCAAAGGGGTGGACTTTGATGACACAGACGTGCGTGAAGTTCTGGTGGCCAAACTAATGGAATGGGAAAAGGCCCACCCTGAGGAGATGGAAGAGTCAGAGGTGGAAGAGGAGGAGGCCAAAGACCAGCCACAGAGACCCCCTAGTGGGACACAACCCAGACCACCGTCCGGCACTCCAGCAGTGCTGCAAGATTGGCTGACAGCACTGGGGGAAAGGGCAACCCTGCATGAAAGGGCAGCCGTACTCCAAGCAATGTTGGGGGTAGCATATGAGGTACCCCAGATTCAGAGAGTAGAAGGTCGGGGAGAGGCCCGGTTGAGACCTCAGCTGGGATATAGTGGAGTCCCAATTTTTAAAGAGGCAGACACAGACATTGATACCCATCTCCAGGTTTTTGAAAACTTGATGGGAGTCCATGGGATTGAGGAGGAAGAGTGGTCCAAATATCTGGGACCCAGCCTGACTGGGAGAGCGCTGGAAGCTTACCAGGCTCTAAGCCCTCACGAATGTGGGGATTATGGTACAGTGAAAAAGGCACTGATGGTAAAATTCCAGTTAAATGCAGAGACCTACAGATACAAGTTCAGGACTTTGAATAAAGGAGGGTCACAGTCGCACCAGGAATTTGCCAGCCAGCTACAGAGGGCCTGCGAGAAATGGATGGAAGGGAAAGGGGCCCGCTCCGCTAAGCAAATTAAAGAGCTCATTATGCTGGAGCAGCTGACTCTAAAAATGGCCCCAGAGATCCGGGAATGGCTGGCGGACAGAAAACCTGAGACCCTGGAGGAGGCAGCAGGGCTAGCTGATGAGTATGTGGTGAGTCGACCAAGATGGAGAGCCCCTAGTATGCCTAGTCAAGCAGCTGCAGGGAGGGGGAGCCGAACAATTCCAGCAGGTCTAGTGACACCGGGAGCCCCCTTTATTAGAGAGAACTCTGCCCGGAATCCAAGAGATGAACCAGCCCGATCCAGACCCTGGGACCTGAATCCAAAGAGGTGCTTTCGGTGCAACCAGGTGGGGCACTTCTAGAGAGATTGCCCCCGTACCAGAAGTCCGATCCCAGGAGCCAGAGCTGCACCAGTGGCCGCTGTACAGTATGCCCCAGGAGATTTTGAAATCGGCATTGAGGCCGAGCCACCCTGTCCTGATGTGCCAGAGGCAAGGGACGGGGTGTATGTGGTGAACCTGATTTTGGGGAAGGGGAGGCAGAGCCCTAGGAATATGCAGGGTCATCTACAGGACGTGTGGGTGGGGGACTGCAAGGTCCAGGGGTTGAGAGACTCAGGAGCATCCCTGACCCTGGTGGAGCCTGATATAATTAAAAGATCCCAAGTTATGGAGGGACAGCAGGTCCGGATTTCCACGGTGGGGGGCCATCTTGCAGATATTCAGGTGGCCCGGGTACATTTGGATTGGGGGGCGGGATTTGGAATGGTGGAGGTGGGCATTCTGGATGGACTACCAGCAAAAGTGATTTTGGGGAATGATTTGGGCCAGGGATTGGTCACTCACTTTGTGCAAGCTGTGACCCGCAGCCAGAGCCGAGCACAAGCCACAGCAGCACAAGAAGCCGCAACGCCAAGGAGACCACCAAGATTAACCCCGGCAACCAGAACCAAGGAGCCAGAGGCAGCACCGTTGGTGAGTAACCCAGAAATATCTGATGTTGTACCAGAAATTGATTTGGGGGAGGAGGACAGAAGGGAATTTAGGAAGGCCCAACAGACTGACCCATCCCTAGCCAAACTGAGGAGTGCAGCAGACGCTGGGGGAGGGGAAGTGGCAGGCAGTAAAGTAGTGTGGGACAAAGGACTGTTATATAGGGTAGTCACCCCCACCCTAGATCAAGACCCAGGGACAGAAGTGAAGCAGTTGGTAGTACCATGGGCTTACCGGACCCATTTATTAGCGCTGGCCCATGACATTCCAGCAGCGGGGCACTTTGGGACCAGAAAAACGTTGGCCCGGTTGTTGCGGACTTTTTTCTGGCCTCAAGTCACCCAGGATGTGAAACGTTACAAAGCCTCCTGTGACACCTGTCAGAGAATAGGGAGAGCCCCTAAGAAAGTTCCACTACAATCCCTGCCTATAATTGAGGAGCCCTTTGCCCGGGTGGCTATAGATATCGTAGGTCCATTAGCCACCCCCAGTTACACCGGAAAAAGATTCATCCTCACCCTGGTGGACTTTGCCACCAGATACCCAGAGGCAGTAGCCCTGTCGTCCATAGACGCAGAGCATGTGGCCCAGGCTCTGGTGGACATTTTCAGCCGGGTAGGATATCCCAGGGAAGTGGTTACTGACCAGGGGACCCAATTCCAAGGGGACCTAGTCCAGACCCTATGGGAAAAGTGGGGCAATAAGCCCCTACGAACCACCCCGTACCATCCCCAGACCAATGGGTTATGTGAGCGTTTCAATGGAACGCTGAAACACCTCCTGAAGGCATATGTACAGTCTGAAGGGAGAGACTGGGACAGGGCCCTGCAGCAGCTCCTGTTTGCATACAGGGAAGTACCCCAGGAGTCCACCGGATACTCTCCTTTCGAACTTCTGTATGGCCGGAGGGTACGAGGCCCCCTAGACCTGGTTAGAGAGAGCTGGGAAGGAACATTCCAGGCCAATGAGCAGCCTATCCTTAAATATGTAGAGAAGATGAGGGAGAGGATGAAGAGAGTAGCGCAGCTGGCGCAAGGCCATTTAAAAGGAGCCCAGGCAAGACAAAAAGAGTGGTACGATGCCCACGCTCAGGATAGGAAGCTGAACGCAGGACAGAAGGTGATGGTGCTAATCCCAATGAGACGGAATAAACTTCAAGCCACCTGGGATGGCCCATACAAAGTGGTGAGGCAGGTAGGGCCGGTTAACTATGTAGTAGCGCTGGATGATGAGGAAACCTGGCTGAAAACCTTCCACATCAATCGACTAAAAGGTTATGTGGAACGGCAAGTGGCAGCAATGGTGGTGTGTTGTCCCCCCATGGGTCCCACAGAGGTAGACCCCCTACTGGAGATGATAGGGGAGGTGAGAGAGGAAAAGGGGGTGGAGACAGTGACAGTGGGGACGCAGCTAGGAGAGGGACAGAGGCAGGAAATGAGGGAGGTACTGGAGAAGGAGCAGGCCCAATTTACCTGTAAGCCCGGTCGTACCCACCTAGCCACCCACCATGTAGACACGGGGGAGGAGAAGCCCATAAGGCAGGTAGCATACCGCATGACCCCCGCTGTACTGGCCCAAGTACGGAAGGAGATAGAGGAAATGCTGGCCTTAGGAGTAATTAAGAAGTCAAATAGTCCATGGGCTGCAGGGGTGGTATTGGTCCCGAAGAAGGATGGGACCACCCGCTTCTGCGTGGACTACCGTAAACTAAATGAGGTCACCACCACTGATGCTTATCCCATGGCCCGAATAGATGAGCTACTAGACAGGCTAGGGGCAGCCAAGTTTGTGTCAACTTTGGATCTGAGTAAGGGCTATTGGCAAATTCCCCTCACCCCCGAGGCTCAGGAGCGGTCAGCCTTTATAACCCCACTGGGATTGTTTGAATGTACGACAATGCCGTTTGGGATGAAAAATGCTCCAGCCACATTCCAACGGATGGTTGATAACCTGTTGGGGGGGTGTCAGGAATTTGCCCAGGCTTACTTAGATGACATTGCCATCTTCAGCCAGACGTGGGAGGATCACTTAGTGCAGGTGTCAGAGGTCCTGAGGAGAATCAGGCAGGCAGGGTTGACCATTCGCCCAGACAAATGCTTCATGGGCATGGCAGAAGTGCAATACTTGGGGCACCGTGTTGGTGGGGGAATCATACGACCTGAACCGGCAAAAGTAGAAGCCATTGTTCAGTGGCCCCGACCCACCAACCAAAAGCAAGTACGAGCGTTCCTCGGGATCGCAGGGTACTACAGAAAATTTGTGCCGCAGTATAGCACTGTTGCCAGGCCCCTGACTGACTTGACAAAGAAAAAATACTCTAGACGTATAGAATGGACCCCAGAGTGCGAGGGAGCCTTTGACGCTCTGAAGGCAGCATTGACCCAGTCCCCAGTGTTAGCAGCCCCAGACTTCAAGAAACGATTTCTGGTACAGACAGATGCTTCAGGGTGTGGACTCGGTGCTGTGCTCAGCCAAGTGGGGGAGGATGGGCATGAGCACCCAGTAGTTTATTTATCCCGAAAGCTGGTGGATAGAGAGGTAGCCTATGCCACCATTGAAAAAGAATGCCTGTCCATAGTGTGGGCCCTAAAGAAATTACAACCCTACATTTATGGGCAAGAGTTCACAGTAATTACAGACCACAACCCCCTGTACTGGTTACAAAGATCTGCTGGGGAAAATGGGAGGTTATTACGGTGGAGTTTAGCATTACAAGGTTATAACTTTACTATCTCGCACAAAAAGGGAAAAGACCACTCAAATGCGGACGGACTCTCCAGAAGAGAGGAGGAGAACCCTTCATTAAGGAACCCACCGTGCCAAGGAGAACATCTGGAGCCCGACCACCAGACTCCAACTGTCCCCTTGATTTAATAAGGGGGAGGTATGTGACAGACCCGGGCCTTATATTGAGAATATCGTGCCAACCCGGTCTGTCCTCAGTGGGCCAATTGAACAACCATGGCCCACTCTGTTATTAAATGCCGCCCGGTGGCCAGATCTGTTATTACTGTGGTGTCCAGAGAGGGAGGGGAGAGGCAGCTCACAGGAAGTGTGAATCAGCTGTGGACCCTGTGACATCAAAAAGTAGTGGAACGGGTTAAAAAAAGGAGGGTCAGGACCTTATCTAAAATCAGTAGGGGGTCTCTCCCTGTTTGCTAACTATTGTTCTAGCAAGTCTGCAACACAGTCTGAATGGCACCATCACAGCAAGGGGTGACCACTGATGTCATGCACTATTTCCACCCCGGTTACCACCCAAACTCTTCACACCACCAATCACAAGAGGACAGTGAGTGGGGGGGGGTGGTGAGAAGGGACCAAAAAGGAGCTGTCTGGGGGATGGGGGTTGTTGTTGGAGAATCTGGAGACAGCAAGGACCTGTTAGAGAGTAACCGTATTCTCGCAGGGCCTTAAAGGAATGCTTGAGGCAGGAGCTTCTTGACAGAGATCGGACAGTGTACCTCTAGGACTGATTCTGTTACCACTCCATCGGGAGACACTCGCAGATTCTGGGGAATTGGTGAGCCTACATCCGTAGGGAGACTGATACCCAGGGTCCCACCAAGCTGGTGGAGAGTTGGCCGAGCGGCTGGGATCAGCAAGATACACAGACCCACCTTAAGGATCAGAAACCCTGGCCCACTTGGATTGTCAGCTGTGGATTTTATTACCAGGAGTTTGGGCCTGCTAGGACTCTGTGCTTGGAGGTAACCTGCTGGGGATTTTGTTGGGGAGTTTTACTTGCACTGGTGATTTTCTGACACTTGATATATTTGGCGGGGGGAACAAGTTTCTCCTTGGGGAGCACTGTTGTATTTTACTAAGTGTGTGCACTTTGTTTAATAAAAGGGATTATTATTTCTTTCCTGTCTCCTTACCTGTGTGACCTGTGAACCTAGAGGACCGGGTATCTAGAGAGCTTTGGTAATAACCCCGGTGTCCTCACAACCTATTATAATTATTATTATTATTATTAATAATTTTTATTTATAGGGCGCCACAAGGTGTCCGTGGCGCCGTACAGGGACAAAAACAAATTACAATACAAGGTAAGACAGCACAGTACAGTAAACATAAAGCACAGTAACTCAGTAAGCTCAATGCACAGCTAGTGAGGACGGGGGGAGTATCCGTAAATGACCGGGCCCAAAAGGAGGGCGTGGAAGACAGGGAGACCCCCAGAGGGGGGAGGAGGGCCCTCGAGGAGGTGGGCAAAGTAGCTGGAGAGCAAAGTTAGAAGTGGTGGAAACAGGAGGAGAGATGGCCCTGCTCAGAGGAGCGTACAATCTAAGGGGAGGGGTGGACAGACGGAGAAACGCAGGGGAGAGAGGGAGAGTAGAGGGACAGAGGCAGGGAAGGGGAAAGAAGGGGGAGAGGCAAAGGATAAGGTAGGTAGTTAAGTGGGAGACTGGAAGGCTTTAAGAAAAAGGTGGGTTTTTAAAGCCCATTTGAAACTGGGCAGGTTAGGGGAAGTCCTGATGGAGGGAGGGAGCTTGTTCCAGAGGAGAGGGGCAGCGCGGGCGAAGTCTTGGATATGCGCGTGGGAGGAGGTGATCAGGGGGGAAGATAGGCGACGGTCATTGGCAGATCGGAGAGGGCGGGATGGAGCATGAATAGATAGGAGTGTGGAGATGTAGGGTGCAGTGGCGTTGGGGAGGGCCTTGTATGTAAGAGTGAGGAGCTTGAACAGAATTCTGTAGGGGAAGGGGAGCCAGTGGAGGGATTGGGAGAGGGGGGAGACAGAAGAGGAGCGGCGAGAAAGGAAGATAAGCCTAGCGGCTGCGTTAAGTACAGGTCGAACGGGAGCGAGATGAGAGAGGGGGAGGCCAGTAAGGAGGAGGTTGCAGTAGTCCAAGCGGGAGATGATCAGAGAGTGAATAAGGCATTTGGTAGCATCTTGGGAGAGGAAGGGCCGGATGCGAGCGATGTTACGCAGCTGGAAGCGGCAGGATTTAGCAAGAGAGAGGATGTGGGGGCCAAAGGAGAGAGAGGAGTCGAGGATGACACCAAGGCAGCGAAGTTGGGGGACAGAGGAGATAGAGGAGTTGTCGACAATGATGGAGAGATAGGCATGGGATGAGGTATGAGGGGGAGGAAAAACTCAGCTCGGTTTTGGTGAGGTTGAGTTTGAGGAATCGAGAGGACATCCAGAAGGAGATGGCAGAGAGGCAGACGGACACCCTAGAGAGGAGGGAGGGAGAGAGATCAGGAGAGGAGAGGTATATTTGAGTGTCGTCAGCGTAAAGGTGGTAGTTGAAGCCGAAGGAGCTGATGAGTTCACCCAGGGAGGAGGTGTATAGAGAGAAGAGTAAGGGGCCCAGAACAGAGCCCTGGGGGACCCCGACTGGAAGGGTGGATGGGGGGGGAGAGAGAGTCAGTGGTGGTGACAGAGAAGGATCGGTCAGTGAGGTAAGAGGTGAACCAGGACAGGACAGGGCCAGAGAGGCCGAAAGACTGGAGGGTGTGGAGGAGGAGGGGGTGGTCAACGGTGTCGAAGGCTGCAGAGAGGTCAAGGAGGATGAGAAGGGAGAAGTGGCCCCTGGCTTTAGCAGAGAGGAGGTCATTGGTGACTTTAGCCAGGGCAGTTTCAGTGGAGTGAAGGGGGCGGAAACCAGACTGAAGAGGATCAAGGAGGGAGTGTTCAGAAAGGTAGGAGGTGAGACGGCTGCAGACGAGCCTCTCGAGAATTTTGGAGGCAAAGGGTAGAAGAGATATGGGGCGATAGTTCGAGAGAGAAATGGGGTCGAGATTAGGCTTCTTAAGAATGGGGGATACGAGAGCATGTTTGAAGGAGGAGGGGAAGATGCCGGAGGAGAGGGAGAGATTAAGGAGGTGAGCGAGGTGGGAACAGGTGGTGGGGGAAAAGGAGCGAAGAAGGTGGGAGGGGATGGGATCCAGGGAACAGATAGTAGGGGGGAGGAACAGATAGTAGGGGGGAGGAAGAAATGAGAGAGTGGACTTCCTCGCCCGTGGTGGGGCGGAAAGAGTGGAGAGGAAGGTGTTTAGGGGGGGAGGACGGAAGAGTGGAGGGGTAGAAGAGTGGAGGAGGAGATTTCAAGTCGGATGGCCTCGATTTTAGAGAAGAAGGAGGCAAAGTCGGAGGCAGTCAGGGAGGAGGGGGGGGAGGGGAGGGGGCTAAGAGAGTGCTGAAGGTGGCGATGAGGCGGCGGGGGTTAGAGGACTGGGAAGAGATGAGGGATTTGAAGAAAGATTGTTTGGCGAGAAAGAGGGCAGAGCTGTAGGATGAAAGGATGAATTTAAAGTGTAGGAAGTCAACCAGGGAGCGAGATTTTCTCCAGTGACGTTCGGCGGTACGGGAGCATTTTTGGAGGAAGCGGGTAAATTTGGAGTGCCAGGGTTGGGGTTTAGAGCAGCGGGGGTGGACAGGGGTGACTGCATCCAGAGCGGAGGTGAGGGTTTGATTGTAAAAGGAGACCGCCTGGTTGGGGCAGGCCTGGGAGGAAAGGGGAGCGAGGAGGGTATCGAGAGAGGAGGACAGAGAGACAGGGTCGAGAGCGTCGAGGTTGCGTATGGACTGAGTAGGTTTGGGCAGGGGGAGGGGAGCAGGAGAAGAGGAGAGGGAGAAGGAGAGGAGATGGTGGTTGAATAGAGGAAAGGGAGAGATGGAGAAGTCAGAAAGATTACAAAGGTAGGAGAAGACAAGATCAAGAGAGTGACCAAGGCAGTGGGAAGAGGCGGAGGTCCATTGGGTAAGACCAAGGGAGGAAGAGAGGGTGAGCAGTTTGCTGGCAGCAGGGTCGGTGGGGTTGTCGATGGGGAAGTTAAAGTCACCGAGAATGATTGAGGGGAGGTCGGAGGAGCGGTGGTGAGGAAGCCAGGCAGCAAAGTTGTCAAGGAAGAGGGATGTGGGGTCAGGGGGGTGGTAGATGACAGTGACGCGGAGGTAGATGGGGTAGAAGAGGCAGATGGAGTGGGCTTCAAAGGAGGAGGAGAGGGAGGGTTCAGGGGGAATGACACGAAAAGTACAGGTGGAGGAAAGGAGGAGGCCCACTCCACCGCCTGGGTGGGCACCAGGCCTGGCGGAGTGGGTGAAGGAGAGGCCGCCATAGGAGAGGGCAGCAGGGGAGGCAGTGTCAGAGTCGGAGAGCCAGGTTTCAGTAATGGCAAGAAGGTTAAAGGAGTTGGATAGAAAGAGGTCGTGGACAGCAGTCAGCTTGTTGCGGACGGATCTGGCATTCCAGAGGGCACAGGAGAAAGGGAGAGAGGAGAGGGGGGAGATGGGGATAAGGTTAGCAAGATGAGCAACGCGTGGGGGAGGGCGGGGAGGGACGGGAGAGGTAGGGCGGGGGGAGAGTATGGGTATGGAGTGAGAGCAGGGAGGCATAGTAGGAAGAGAGAGTAACAGAACAGTGAGATAATGGGGACAGTGAAAACAGGTAAGAACAATGGCAATACCTACACACTAAATTTGTATTATCTATGTTGAAGTGTTTTATGTTATATGTCCTGTGTATACAATTATGTTATTGGAAATATATATTGTGATATAATTGTGTAATCAATAATATTATATATTTAAAATAGAAATAATTTATTTTATACATATGGAATCCCTGGATCCATTGTTCAGCTTTGTGGGCTGGGGGGCCATACTTGGGACTTCAAGGACAGGGTGAACCACAAGCGCCAGCATGCCATGACACCCAGGGCCCGCTAAGCCATGTAGTACCACAAAGTAAAATTTAAATAAAACACACAACCCTTGTTACAAACACAATGCTTTAATAAAAATAATAAAACCCCTCAAATAAACCACGCACCTCTTCAAACCACATATATTTATTACAAAAAATAAATCATATTCTTACCATTTGATATCTTCATCTTTAAATGATCAAACCTTGTAAACTTTTACTCCATTAGGCTGGAAACCAACCAAAAAATCCCCCATAATATTCTACAGGTCCTGGAGTAGTTAAAAAAAGAACTCTAAAAAACTTTTCCAAATGCTCTTAAAAAATAATCTTCTTTTCTTCAGTCTAAAAGCCCCCGAAATAAGAAGAATGACCGCACTATGATCTTCTATGGAAGATCAACAGCCACAGAATGACATATCAACAGACGCGAGGTCTATTTATACAGTTGGGAGTTTCCCATGACAGCGTGGGATTATTTACGTAAAAACTCCATAAGATTTCCAAATTATCCTAGTTGAATCCCCGTTAATACTATTATCTTTATCAACGAGGGATGTCAACTGGAAGAAACCATTTCATTTAGAAAATTGTTCTGAAACGATGGGATGAAGTACTGTATCTATAATCTTCCTGACAATGGATGTACTAATTGTTTTCAAGAACACGGGACACATAATTGTACTGGGTAACTATCAGGATTCACATTTTGGAAACCCTACAGATTTCATACATAACAAAAGGTACTATTTTCTTTGTCTCTCATGGTTTGAAAAATATTTTGACTGTTCTATTGGATATTACTTGGATCTTTAAAAATTATCTCTTTTCGAACACCAATACTAGCTGAGATTGTACATTTGACAACAGGTGGAGCACTTGATTAACATTTACCTGATATTTAAATTTCCTCTTTCAAACAGATAATTGCATGTCACTCATAAGATACTTACATGCTTTGTTTTCATTGATAAGCATTTTTTAGCTCCTTATTTGAGTATGTAATAACATTTATTGGAGCTACGTATTGGGCCTGATTCATCAAGGCACGTATCTGCCGATTTTGAGCGTATCATACACAGAATCACTCTGCGCTTGCCCAAAACAGACAAATACGGCCGCGAAAGAGAGTGACATGGACATGTATGCAAGCAAAGTTCGTGTGATAGTGAGCGCTATGAGCGCTTACTACAGTTTCCGACTTCGGGAAGTAAACTGGGACGGGAAGGGGCGTTTTGCCGTAGTCAATGTACAATAGGGGCGTGCCAACTCAAGCGCCCTCAACCACGGCTGTATCAAGCTCTACGCATGTCAAAGTTATTTGTTTTTTTGTCATATTTCTTGCACCATCTCTGGTTCTAGTGCAAATCAATAGTGATGACAGTCTAGTATACATGCTGTAACATAAGTTTGCAATTACGAGCAACTGAAAAATTTATTTTTATGTTCAGTAGACATTAACAATGTTCTAATAAATGTATTTCACAGGGAAACTTGTTTTAACAAACACCCCTTTTTTTCACTGTTCTATCATTAATGCCTTTATCATTACCATGTGACATTAATTCTATAATTTTTTATTTTTAATGTGCATTCTTTTGAGATTTTATAAAAAACATAGGGTTTGGACGTATCCTGCAGTGTCTTGTGTAGCAGAGAACAGCAGACCTACACCCAAATTCAACAGTGCATGTATCTTGAGATTCATTCCATGATGAATTCGGGAATCAGCATTAGAGAAATAGAGTATAGAACAGAGCTGAAAGGGGGAAACATAAAGAGATTATAGACATCAAGTGGTAGAACTGCTAAAGAAGGGGAACACAGAGTTCATTGTTCCTATTAAAGATAAAGAGAAATTTTATAGTGTCAAAAGCAGCAAATTGAATGAACAAAGGAGCTAAGAATAGCGGTAAATACTACTAATACAGACAAGTAGGACAGCCAATAGTAGGGGATAGAGACCTTAAGAGGAAACTGAGGTAGGACTCTATGGGGAAAATTGAATTTGTATCTTTCCACGCACCCCATTGAGGTTCTTAGGAAAATTCATGATGTTGGGGCACCAAAGTACCTGTAAATGTGTAGAGCCAAACATACATCGCAGACAAATAAATTCTCCTCTATAACTAGAGTGATAGAGAGAGGGTAATTGAGAAAGATAAAAGGGACTCATCCATCCATGGCACATTGTCCAGTCCTCTTCCCAGTACAGCAGAAAAGCTGGAGACCCATGTGATGAGCAATGAGCCTATCGGTGACTGGGAGTTGACACATCACATGGTTCAGTATAATGTCTCTAGCTCTGCTACTATCTGTATGAAGGAAATGACTGTAATGGAACCAGACTCTTCTAACCACTGGTCTCACTGTATGCTTAAGGTAATTGAAGGTAAGGGGGAAGCTGCTGCTGTTACCCCATCTATATTGCCAGAGTCACTGGAGGTCATTCCAAGCCTTTTATTAATGTTTAAAGAGCCCTTCAGATTTCTAGACCTGGTCACTGTCTGCAGCTTGTGTGAGTAGCCTGCCTAATTTTGTACCACATCACAGCTGGAGCTATTTGCCTGATTAATAGCCTGTTTAAGGCAATGCCCTACACTGCTGGGACTACTCCTCCGCTTATCCTTTACGTTTAAGAGCCTAAGGGATTACTCCTCCTCTTTTCCATTGCACTTATCTACACCTATCCAAGGGGATTTTATTTCTTTGTGTGCGATGAATCTCTTGTAATAGTAATACTTTATTGCTACCTTATCTACTTGAAATTTAAGCCCACTTATTGGCTAGAATAAACATATACTATTTGCGTTAGATTCTCTCTTTCATCGATGTCTTCAGTATTCAACTCCAGCATGTGTGCCTTTTGGTAAATTAAAAGTGTATCCCCTCTTTACCACTACGCAGCCTGATAGTATTGAACAACATTTTTGCCTTACTGTCTTCAATAATTAATAACTGTACCAGACTGGCCTGGCGATCAGTATGTCTCCTCTTACCGCTGCTGCTCAGGTTTGCCGGGGAGCTGAGCATCGCTCAGCTGCCCCATGACAATTTTTGGAGAAATTCCAGTGAGTGAAGATTTTTTATCGCAATAAGCAGCAATAGAAAATCATCATTATGAAGGGATCTTGATAAATAGACACCTGTGAGTTAAATGTTAGGGAGAAGTGAATGGTGAATTAGGTAAATATGTGTATTAGTATATGTAGGGTGAGTTAGGTTAATGTGTGAAGAGGTTGTGAAAAAACATAGTTTTTCAATGTGTGATATGATAATGGGAGGGTGAGTTTGCAGAATGTGTGTGGTGGTAGGAGGGGGACTTATGTGAATGTATATGGTGCTATTAGGAAAAATGAATTAGGTGAATGTATGAAGTTGTAGGAGGATCAGTTAGGTTAATATGTAGAGTTCTAGTGAGAGAGTGAATTAAGTGAAATGGTATGGGGAAGAGTTTTGAAAATATGTGTGGTGGTAGGAGAGTGAATTAGGTGAATGTGGTACAAGGGGTAGTTAGAGGAATTTGTATTGTGCTAGAGAATGAGTGTGTGAATGTATGAAGCGGTATTGAGACAGCAAGTATATTTGTTGTGGTAGTGGGGAGGTGACGTAAGTAAGTTTGTGTAATAAAGGATAAGTGTTCAAAAGCACTGGTCAGGATACGATGACTGACTGTTGTGATCAAATGGAGTGTGAGAAGAGTTAGTGTCTGGAAGTAGGTAAGTGTTTTCTGGGTAATATTGCCCATATTTCCTTATCTGTGTTACGCAATCCAAATCGCTAAAAGAGCATCCGTTTTTTTACGCTTATTTCATTCAAGTTTACAGAATATACATTCATCTAAACAGATGTGTAAAACAATATGGATAGACAGATATACTCTTATTTAAATAGAGCTGTATGCAGAGTTGTAACTTAAAAAGTTAACGCCTGGGACGAGAAGCAAAACTGCTGCCCCCATAGACCTCAATTTTAACGAAATGAACCTAAAATATTTATAAGCTGCGCCCCCTTCAGCGTTGCACCCTGGGCAGTCGCCCCTTTCGCATAGCGCTTGTTACGGCCTTGGCTGTGTGTCTGGGCCCTAAAGATGAGCATTTATCTCATAAACTGATCCTTTGGTGCCAAAAAAAGACTCCATTTTCGGGAATGTCTACATGAAAATGAATGGATATCACTTCAATATCTAGCTTTCCAAACAATGTAAGTGACAGAGACCTCAAACTAGGGGCATCACCAGTAATTTCACATCAAGTTGAAAGACAATAGCTGATATGCTTGACCACTGGGGCTTTTTAGGCATTTGCCCCATAGACTGAGCGTTGCACGCTGTGTATTTTAATATTTGTTATGGAGGAGAGAGGACATAAATCAATGCACTTTACTTTAAATAAAATGTTGCTATGAAAATCAGAGTGTGCATTTTATTGTATTTTATATACACCAGATGTTTCCATGTTATTAAATCAGAACTAAAATTACAGTAGATTATAAAGTAGAACATAACTATTTCATTTTTTCACACTATTACACTTCATGGTTGTATCACTGTCTTCCTGCTAACTAAATGTTGCTATTCTAAGATATTTGTAGTCCATGTACGTTAACCTTTTTAGCCATTTCCCTATGGCTGCATACAGAAATAGATTTAATTATACATTAACCCTACAAAGAATTAATATTCAATCTAAATCAAAGGTATGTGGCATTGATCAGTTTATTATACTGTCTTCATGGGTGGAGGCTGAACCAGACCGATACCAAGTATTTCTCGTGGAAGAAGCTGTTCTACATTCTGTTGGAATTGTGCTTTCTGAAGGAAAAGAATCATTCTTAGGGAATATTTTGCTCAGAAACTGAAAACAAACAAACAAACATTATCAATATATAATAAAACAAATACTTATGTTGGATTACAGCAGTTAAAGAAGCAAAGTGTAATCTAAAACAGGTGTACTTGTGATAAATTGTGTACTATACTAGATGAGGTTGCAATTCATTATCCTCTTTACAGAGAAAGTCTACCTCAAGGTGTTTATTTCCAGTGTTTTGCAGAGGTCATTTGTTCAGCTAATTTGCTGGAAGAGCACTTTAATAAAACACCTAGGTTTGGAAATTATATTATTATATAAAATAATCTAAATTTCCTTCTACACAAGGGTAGTTTAGAAAGTGGTGTGATGGATTGAAATATGACTTATTTTAGATCAATAACTTCTCTGCTAATAATATTTATTAACATTAATACATTTTAATAATATACAATATTAAAAACTTAACCATGGGTAATGCAGTTTAAGCAAAGGTTTAATCTGAGTCACAGATGAAAAATTAGTCTCAGAGCAAAGTTTTATATTCAAGTGCGGAAAATATTAAGTCCAAATGTACACATATATCAAATATTTATCCCTTGGGGTCCTTTTATTGAAAGTTTTTATAAAGTACTTTTTACACAATTTTAGATCTGTTTAAAAGACCAAAGTAAAAATAAACAGAACAACTTTCTTCTGATGATTCCATTCTCATTAAAGCTGATGACAAACTGGGTCATAATGTTTTTCAGGCGACAGAAGAATGACCAAAATGAAGACAAATGTCACTTAAATGACATTAGATTCTAAAATAAATTGAAAATGATCCCATCTTGATATATTAGTCTAACATTGAATGCCTTATAGGTGCTGCAATTTCAGGGAGTGATATCCAAGTCAGAATTTTTACTTTGTCAAATACCCCTTCACTCTCATTTATTTTTACCTTCCGAAAATCCATAAATCCTATCAATCCACCAGAATGTCCTATCATTTTGTGTGTTATTATTATTATTATTATTATCATCATCATTTATTTGTTAGGCTCCACAAGGTTTCCACAGCGCCTTACATAGAACAAACAGTAGACCATACAGGATGAAACATTACAGAACAATAAACACAAAGTACCAATGCTTCAGAAACTCCGGGCAGACATATGGAGTAAAGGCGGAGTAAGGTAAAGTAAGTGACTGTGTTCAGTCACTTACTTCCCCCACTTAATTTATGTTGACTACATTTGCAGCACTGTCTCTCTGAGATCTTACCTAATAGAGACCAGAAAAGTGATCTCCTGCCTCCAATGGAGGCCTGGATATCAATGGGTTACATATAATGCACAGGCTCAGTATACAAACATCCCACACAAGAAGGGTATATTAGCAGTTCATCACTTCCTTACTCCATGTGGTGTGGTCTCTGAGAAACAGTGTAATTTCAATTGGGATCTGGTTGATTTCATTAATCAAATAATTATTTTATTTTCTGTAATTCTTTTTTTTACAGGTCCTTGGCATGGAAATGGCTACCAAGATTGTGTCAAGATTTGTCAACCTCTATATGAGCCTATTTGAGAACCAATATATTTTGGGTAGCCCCTTCAGTGCGATCCTGGTGTTCTATGGCTGTTATATTTATATGCCTTTTGTTTCTATATAAACTGGACTATTGATGGTCGTAGTATCTAGTTCATTTTTTGTAGATCAACTTGCTTTTTTATCACTTTTTTTTACGTATTCTTAATTATTTTAAAAGTCAATTTTAATTAATTGTCTAAAGTTTAAATAATGGGTGTAAACTCTGATATTTCTGATGAACTTGATGCAGCAATGAAAGCTTTTATAGTACCACTGATTGATATATCTGTCTGCATGGGATATTGGCTACAACCTTTGCGTACATCGTTATATTGTATAAGTTATACAGCTACATTTGTACTTGTTAGTAACAGACTGAATTTTGAAAGCTTTGTTATTTCATCACAACTCTGTACTTCTTATCACATTAATGGCATTTAGAGCTTTCTTGCAAACATAGGCATTCATACCGAGCACCGGAGAACTACCATCCTATGTTGCAAACTCAATTTACTCTATTTATAGCACACATTCATTCCTAAGTGGATCTCTTAATAGCCTGTGTCCAGTAGTCAACTTGGATTTTGAATATTTGAGGCTGATATTTGTTCCTTAATGATTTGAACCAGCAGTTCGTATATGCAAGCAAAAAATGAGCAGAAATTTCTCCACTGTAATAACCAATAGTGTATGCAGCGGGACAATGCAATTAATTAAATCTGCCGCTATAAGTGAGTTTATATGCTATTTTTCCTTACTTTAAACAACAGTACATCCAGTCAAAAGTGCACTGGAAGAGCTGTGTAAAAATAATCATGTCAAAATAAATTGGGAGCTTAAATCATTTGGAGGAGCCAACTGTCCAACCCATAATTTTCATGACTTTTTCCCTATATTATGCAGAATAAAACATTAGATCACAAGTAAATAGGAATCGTGGGCTCACCTCTGGTTTTCTGTAGCCTTTCTTTTCAATAAAATCTTTAAAAGCAACAGTCCCATGAAGTTGCAACAGGTCTTCATCCTAAAATGTAAATAGCGTATGTAACAGGTGAGTCCAAGTTCTAAGTTATTAGGAAAATGTACTGTGGTAAGTTTAGCATGACATGGCTGATGCTTGTAAATTAAGGATATAGTAGAAATAAAAACATACTTAAAAGCTTACAGCACAAATGCTTAGCAGTTGAAACTAAACTAAATCTTAATACAGTACAGTATTTTACAGTATGAAAAGATTGAACCATAACAGGTAAGTATTACTGAAACGTCCTTAAGTGGATTTATACAGTATCAGAGATTCAGGATATCAATGTACCTGGTATCCTGAAGGGTGCAACCAAACACATGAAAACTTTACATCAAAAGGAGAAGAAGAAACAAGTGGGTAAATGTATGAAGCTCCGGGTTCGTCAACACCGCGAGTTCGGCGTCTTCAGCGCTTAAATTTAAAGCGGCGCTGCCTTGTAAATGTAATGTTTCCCTTTACAAGGCAGCGCTGCTTTAAATTTAAGAGCTGAAGATGCCGAACTCGCGGGTGTTGAAGAACCCGGAGCTTCATACATTTACCCCCTGGTGTGAAAATCGGGGGCACTCAAGAATGTTCAATTTTGGTATAAATTCATTAAAATATATAATATGCGTATTTCACTTAGTATGGTTTTTCCAAAGCAAAAATGAATATCAGATTCTAACTGTCATTTTGTAGAATGTACTAAATAAATTAAAGCTAGAATCTGATTGGTTGCTATAGGCAACATCTCCACTTTTATTTATAAATATACCCCTAAGTCTTACTACTAAGAAGACAGGGAGGGCAGACAAGCAACTTGCAGGGGAAATGTGTCACTACGGGGATGAAGGAAGAGTGGAGGGGAATGTATTGATATAGGGACAAGAGGAGAGAATGTGCTGCTACAGGTGGAGAACATGTTACTACTAGGGAGAGAGGGGAAATATGTTACCATGATGTTAGAGGGGGAAATGTATTAAAACAGAGGTGAGAGGGAGAAAATAAGATTTTTACTCACCGTAAAATCCATTTCTCTGACTCCATTGGGGGACACTGCGAGACCTTGGGGTATAGTAGTGGGTCCAGGAGCCTTGTCACTTTAAAACTTGTATGGTCTGTAGTCTCCTCCCCTACTATGCCCCTCCTCCACTGCAGTTTCCTCAGTTTTGACTAACCAAGAGTGAGAGAAGGAGAGATCCTGCAGGAATACCATAAAACAAATAACCTTCACACACAGAACTATATACAGAGCAAGGGAGGATGCGCAGTTTCCCCCAATGGAGTCAGAGAAATGGATTTTACAGTGAGTAAAAATCTTATTTTCTCTATCCTGCCATTGAGGGACACTGCAAAACCTTGGAAATATAGCAAAGCTTCCTTAAGGGCGGGATTGCTCTGGCACCGCTGCCCGTAGAATCCTACGGCCAAACTTGCATCAGCCGATGCAAAGCCTTGTAATCTGTAAAACTTTGTGAAAGTGTGGACAGAGAACCATGTCGCTGCCCTACACACCTGCTCCGCCGACGTCCCGTGACGCACCGCCCAAGAGGTACCTACCGGTCTGGTAGAATGTGCCTTTAAATTCGGAGGAACAGGCTGTGAAGCCCCAATGTAAGCCTCTCGAATAGTGGAGGCAATCCAGCAGGCAATAGACTGTTTAGACGCTGGTCACCCCCGTTTATTCGCTTCATAGAGGACAAAGAGGTCCCTGGTTTTCCTAACAGGGGCTGTGCAGTCCACATAACACTGAAGCACTCTGACTACATCCAGTAACCCCAAGGATTTCTCTTGGGAGGACTGGGAGGAACGGAACGCCGGAACAAATATTTCCTGATTTAAATGGAATCTGGAAACTACCTTTGGGCAGAAACCAGGCTTGGTGCGAAGTACCGCCCTGTCCGCATGGAAGATGAGGAAAGGGGGGTCACAGCGAAGCGCTCCTAATTCAGACACTCTGCGAGCAGACGCTAGGGCCAAGAGGAATGCAGTCTTCCAAGTAAGATGACCTAAGCCCACCGATTGTAAGGTTTCAAACGGTGGCTTGGCAAGTGAATTAAGCACCAAATTAAGATCCCAGGGCTCAACTGGGTGACAGAAGGGGGGTTGGACATGAAGAACCCCTTGAAGAAAAACCTGAATGTCTCTATAGGCTGCAAGTTTACACTGGAAATAAACAGAAAGCGCCGAAACCTGCATTTTTAGAGACCCTAGTCGAAGTCCCTTCTGCAGACCTACTTGTAAGAAGGCTAGCAGATGGGGAAGAGCAAATTTAGACGTGTGAAATCTTTGCGAGTCGCACCACGGAATGTATGTTCTCCAAACTCTATAGTAGATGGCAGCCAACGAAGATTTTCTAGCTCTGATCATGGTAGAAATGACTTCCCGTGAGAACCCTCTAGCTTTCAGAATTAGGGTCTCAACGGCCGTCAAAGCGAGATGATCCAAACCTTGGAAGAAAAGAGGACCTTGAACCAGAAGGTCTGGACGCATAGGAAGCCGGAAGTGAGGGGCTCCTGCCAGTCCCAGAAGATCTGAAAACCACACTCTGCGCAGCCAATATGGTGCTATCAAGATTGTGGGAACCTTCTCTGTTTTCTTGAGAACCCGAGGCAGCATAGGAATCGGAGGGAATATGTACACCATCCAGAAATGCCTTGGGACCGACATGGCATCCGTGAACTTCGCTTGTGGGTCTTGTGCTTTCGATCCGTAAAACGCGATCCGATAGTTCAGTCTGGATGCCATCAGTTCTATATCCAGTAAGCCCCAGCGATCCACCAAGAGAGCGAATACCTGTTTGTTCAGAGACCATTCTCCCGGATGCACTGTTTTCCTGCTGAGAAAATCGGCCTACCAAATGTCTACCCCCGGGATGTAAATGGCCACTATCTTGGGAACATGATGCTTTGCCCAGGACAAATTCGAGTCACCTCTCGCATGGCTGCTACGCTGCGAGTGCCGCCTTGATGATTTATGTAGGCTACTGTGGTGGAATTGTCTGATTGAATCTGTAGACGTTTTCCCAAGAGGAACCCTTGAGCTCTTGTTAGAGTCCTGAATACTGCTCTGAGCTCCAGAATGTTTATTGGAAGTAATGCTTCCTGAGGAGACCAAAGACCCTGAAACCTCAGGGGTCCTGTTACACCTCCCCATCCTACCAGACTTGCATCCGTCGTGACCCAGGTCCATGTCCAGGTCTGCAGGGACTGTCCTTTTTCCAGGTTGACTTTGGATACCCACCATGCTAGGGAGACCCTTGTGTGGGTGGACAGGTGAATGATCTGTCTGTCTAAATGATTGTGAGATCCTGACCACTTCTGAAGAATCTCCCTCTGAAGAGGTCACGAGTGAAACTGAGCAAAAGGAACTGCCTCGAACACCGAAATCATTGTCCCCAGGAGCTTCATGCAACTTAGGACAGACACCCTTTTCTTTGCTAGGATGGACTTAACCCTCACACGAAGTGCCTTGTCCTCCATGAGACCCAAGAAAACGCATCTGTTGTGCTGGAATTAATGATGACTTGGGAACATTCAGCACCCACCCATGAAGAAATTGCATCGCTATCTCTATATGCTGAGATGAAGACCGTCCAGATAGGGAATAATAGTTATTACCCTCTGACGTAACAGACCCGCCATGATTGCCATGATCTTGGTGAATACCCGAGGAGTGGTTGCCAGTCCCAGGGGGAGGGCCCTGAACTTAAAATGGAAGTTCTCCACTGCAAAACGGAGTAGACACTGATGCTCCTTCCATATTGGGACATGCAGATAGGCATCTTTGATGTGTATAGAGACTAGAAACTCCCCCTTCTCCATTGCAGCGATAACTGACCGAAGGGATTCCATTCTGAATTTCTGAACCCTCAGATGTCTGTTTAGCACACAAAGATTTAGCATCGGGCAGAAGGAAGCATCCGACTTTGGAACTAGGAAGAGATTGGAGTAAAAACCCCGTCTATGCTCTAGAAGGGGTATGTCACTCACCGGACCGTGAGTGCCTCCCTAGCCTTCCTGCCGGCACCTATCCTGAACCGCGGCCGTCCGCCACCCTGATGGTCTGTGCATGCGCAGCTCCCAAGAACTCTTGTGACTGTTGCTTTTAATCCAAATTGGTTGATCAGGCAACTCCCTATTTAAGGCACCTGTGTGCATTACCTCATGGCCTGATCTTGGAGTCTCATTCCCTGTGAGTTTCTGAAGGTGTTCCCTGTGTTCTACTAGTGTCTTCAGTTTCCTGCTGATTCCTGATCTACTCATCGCTGGTTTCCATACCAGCTACTATCTCCTGTATACTACTAGTGTCTTCAGTTCCTGTGGATTCCCTGTGCTACTCATCGCTGGTTTCCATACCTGCTACAGTCTCCTGTTTCCTGCCTGTGTCCTCAGCTGGACTCTGATTACCGGATCTACTCACCTGTGGTTCCTACACTCGTCTCTGCCGTCCAGCGTCTCTGCAGTTCCTGCATCTCCCTGTGGACAGACTGTTCTACTGAATAGCGGTATGCCTATCTGTTATTGACTTTCTATGTTTACTCTGCATATCCGCTAGGACAAGTCTCCACGCTCAGCAGCGGTATCCATACCCGCTATAGACTGTTATTGTTACGCTGCATACCGGTTTGGAATTAACCGTACTACTCAGTCGTTATATGCATAACTGTGATTGACTATCCATTATTGGCCTGCATATCTGTGCTGAGCAAGTCTCTACCAAGCAGCGCCACACATACCGTTATATAGACTTTGTTGGATACGCTGCATACCTATTGGGATCAAGTTCCTCTGTGCTCTCAGTGTCTGCATCCTATTATCTTTGTATGCTTCCACTCATCAACACTTGTACACATCCTCACCTATTAAGCAGTGGTACAACTTGCTATACGCAGACCACTGACTTCCCCGCTACCTACCTGCACCTGGACAAGTCTTCTCACCATAAGCAGTGGTACAACTTGCTATACGCAGACCACTGACTTCCCCGCTACCTACCTGCACCTGGACAAGTCTCTTCACCATAAGCAGTGGTACAACTTGCTGTACGCAGACCACTGACTTCCCTACTACCTCCCTGCATCTACTCACGTCCATCCTGATCTCCGTGTTCAAATCTGCCTTTCCTTTATATCAGCTAGTCGTTGATTCATTGACCAAAGATTGCTGCAAGTCACTGACTTTCCTATTATTTATTGGCATTCTCTCTCCATCTGCTGTGATATCTGTTCCGCTAGTCACCCAGCTACCAGAGGACCGTTGTGTTGAACTTCACTACTCTGGTAAGCCCAGTCATCTGGTGAATTCCTGGGCAAGACTCCTAGTGCCCGTGACAGGGTACTTGAGTTATTACTTCTGCTGTGGGAAGTTTTTGGATGGCCTCTTGAAGAGCCTTGCACCTGAGAGGACACAGAGAAAGGGGCGTGGAGAAAAACCTCGGGGGAAAAAACTGATCCAGGTCTATAACATAGTCCCGGGAGACAATTCCCCTGATGCAGGGATCTGCGGTGGATGCCCACCACTGATTCCTGAACGAAGAAGACGGGCCCCCACCTGCGTTTCCCCAGGAGGGAGTCTGTCAAGCTGATGGCTTGTCCATAGGACGCGAGGACCCGCAATTAGCGGAGCCTCTGTCCCCTCTACCTCTGTTAAATATTCCCCTGGGAGCCGCATACTGAGCTCTCAAAGTGAAACTCCTGCCTCGTCCAAAGTTCCGAAAGGACCGAAATCTACCCTGACGGGCCCTTTTACTTATGGTAGGAAGTGAGGAGCCTTTAGCTCCCGTAGCCTCCTTAATCACCTTCTCCAGTTCAGATCCAAATAAGATCACCCCAAAGGGTACGTTTTCCAGTGCTCTTTTAGAATCAGAATCAACAGCCCACGACCTTAGCTACAGGTTACGGCGGGCTGCAATTACCAATACCAAAGCTCTCGCGTTGAGAGACACCGCATCCATGGCTGCTCAAGCAACATACTCAGAAGTCGCTAGTACATGCTCAGCTAATGTTAAGAGTTCTGTACGAGAGCAGTTTTCCTGTAGTCCTCTTACAAACCTTTCTGTCCATAGCTGAATGGCTTTATTTGCCCAAACTACGGCCATATTTGGTCTAAATAGTAAAGACAAGTTGCATTTCTTATCAGCTTATCTTACCACCTGCATTACTATTTTTCTCTGGATTTTATGTTCTCTGGACTCTCTGAGCTTACTGACTATATATACACAATTATTTGTTTTTACACCTGAAGGCGCCGTCCTTCCATAACTTATCATTTTTGATATATATATATATATATATATATATATATATATATTTAGAAAATAAACAGGTAAAAGGTAAAAACCCTTAGTTAATTTTGCTGCCTGTTTATTAAGGAATCTACTCAGTCTCTATACTGGGTAGTCCTATAACAATACCACTCTCCCCAACAATAATATTACAGTCCTGTATGTGAAAAATAGAATTAACAATTTACAATCACATATTACACACAAATGTTCTGCTATATTCTAGCTGTGTAGAACCTGCAGAAAGAGGAGAGGAAGAGTGGGCAGCGTGCTACATAAAAGGTCTCCAGCTAAGAAAAATGTCTGCCGCTTGCGGCAGGAAGTGCCTGGGAGGAAGCGGATGCCTAAAATGAACTCCTCCTTCCTATACACTATATGTGATCTTCCGTGCCTAACCAAAAAAATTAGCCACCGAGATCTAAATAGCGGCGCACACTATGTTAAAGTGCCCAGGATGTGCGCCTTATGTTACAGCTTCCTCGTCTCCTAGAGAGTGCGAGCATTGCATATCCCCTCATCACTAGTTGTCCAGGGGATCTTGCCGGCAAAGGACCCGGCCGGGGAGGAGATGCTGCTTCAACTTCACTCCTCGGTACTTGTCTGGAGCTGTGGGCGCGGGAAATTTTAAAAAATAAGTTCCCGTTTTCAGTTTAACTGCCCCTTGCCTAGGGGGAATGCTGGCAAGAAGGTGCTCAGTAAGAGAGCTGAGTTTCTACTTACCGACGACAGGACCCGGAGTGAGCAGAGCATAAGTCTTATTCACTCCCCTAGGTCTTAGTTTGAGTCCCGCGAAGCACCTTTAGGGAAATAAAAATAAAAACATGAAATATCTAGGGATGTGCACCGGCGACTTTTGAGGTCTCGTGTTTTGGATCCGGATTTTCGTGATGTTTTGGGTTCGGATTTGTTTCGCAAAACACTTGCCGAAAGGTTTTGGTTCGGATTTAAGGTTTTGGATTCAGATTTTTTTTGAAAAAAAAACTAAAAAGTGTAAAAATCAAGTTTTTGGGCTTATTTTCACTCCTACGCTATTGTTAACCTCAATAATATTCAATAACAATCATTTCCACTAATTTAGAAGGCTATTCTGAACACCTAACACCTCACAATATTATTTTTTTTTAGTACAAAATGTTGTAACGAGGTGTCTTTCTGGACTGCGTAGAGGAGTGTTCCCCACAATATAATTAAAAACCCATCAACTGGTCTGAATTACACCCAAAAATAGTATCTGGACTGCGTAGAGGACTGGCCACTGGCCACCACAATATAATATATAGAAAACCTTCAACAGGTCTGCATTACACCCAAAAATAGTATCTGGACTGCGTAGAGTAGTGGGCACTGGGCACCACAATAAAAAATATATAGAAAACCTTGAACAGGTCTGCATTACACCCAAAAATAGTATCTGGACTGCGTAGAGTAGTGGGCACTGGGCACCACAATAAAAAATATATAGAAAACCTTCAACAGGTCTGCATTACACCCAAAAATAGTATGTGGACTGCGTAGAGTAGTGGGCACTGGGCACCACAATAAAATATATAGAAAACCTTCAACAGGTCTGAATTACACCCAAAAATAGTATCTGGACTGCGTAGAGTAGTGGGCACTGGGCACCACAATAAAATATATAGAAAACCTTCAACAGGTCTGCATTACACCCAAAAATAGTATCTGGACTGCGTAGAGTAGTGGGCACTGGGCACCACAATAAAAAATATATAGAAAACCTTCAACAGGTCTGAATTACACCCAAAAATAGTATCTGGACTGCGTAGAGTAGTGGGCACTGGGCACCACAATAAAATATATAGAAAACCTTCAACAGGTCTGCATTACACCCAAAAATAGTATCTGGACTGCGTAGAGTAGTGGGCACTGGGCACCACAATAAAAAATATATAGAAAACCTTCAACAGGTCTGAATTACACCCAAAAATAGTATCTGGACTGCGTAGAGGACTGGCCACTGGCCACCACAATATAATATATAGAAAACCTTCAACAGGTCTGCATTACACTGCACATACGGCTGCTCCTCCATCCTCTCCATCATATACATGTTGGAGTTTTAGCGTGTCAAAACCTCTTGTTTTTGATAATGACAGTGCATTTTGAATATTTTTCGATTTGCCCCACAACACTGAATGTACTTTATCTATGATACGCATCTATCTTTCTTGACTGCGTAGTGTGGTGGCCCCAGTACACAGTTTGGTACCGAGGCCACAATATAATTAAAAAACCCTCCACGGGTCAGAATTCCACCAAAAAAGGGTATGGACTGCGTAGTGTGGTGTGCCCGGAACACAATTTTTTACAGCGCCAACAATATAATTTAAAAATTGGGCATCAACTGTCACCGTTGTTTAATATCTGATACACCTAAATATGGACTGCACAGTGGAGTGGCCCCGGTAGTAAATTTGGTGCCGGGGCCACAATACCTCCTCCAACTTCCAAGTGTAGTGTTTATAAAGACAGACAGCGTCGAAGTGTTATTAGTTGACTTTCTTAACCCTAAAATTGTCCCTGTTGCAAATATTCGTGCAATGGAGAGTTACTTTTTCATTGAAAGACTCAAGCTTTCAAGTGTAGTGTTTATAAAATATAAACAACAATACAGTAGTTCTAGAGCACGTCAATCCCTCTTGTTTTAAATTATGACAGGGCATTTTACTTTTGGTTTAATTTCCTGAATTTGTTTAAATTTGGTTTTACTTTTTGAACATGGCAAACGACTGTTGATTGGTCATATTATGCAAAAAAAAAGTTCCAAGATGGAATTGTCCTTGGGCCCTCCCACCCACCCTTATGTTGTTGAAATAGGACATGCACACTTTAACAAACCAATCATTTCAGCGACAGGGCCTACCAAACAACTTTGGCTGAAATGATTGGTTTGTTTGGGCCCCCACACCAATAAAACAATTCATCTCTCCCTGTACAAACTAAACAGGCTCTACTGAGGAAAGATGTCGTCCTCATCCTCAACCTCTGATTCCTCTCCCCCTACAGTGTGTACTTCCTCCTCCTCACACATTATCAATTCGTCCCCGCTGGACTCCACAACCACAGGTCCCTCTGTACTGTCTGGAGGGCAGTGCTGTACTTCATTGAGGAATTGATTATTAATTTTTATAAACATCATTTTTTCAACGTTGTGAGGAAGCAACCTCCTTCGCCGCTCACTGACCAGGTTCCCAGCTGCACTAAAAACTCTTTCCGAGTACACACTGGAGGGGGGACAACTCAGTTAAAAAATAGAGCCAGTTTGTACAGGGGCTTCCAAACTGCCTTTTGGAGTTCTACCACGTCACTACCTCTAGTTAATTTAGATTGCAAGGCTTGTAAATATAAATACTTTGAAGATAAAAAAAGCAGGCTGCACAGACTGTGGAGCTAGAAAGTGTAATTAAATGGACCACGTTACTTTGGTGGCTATCTATGCCCCCCGCCCTACACTTGTAGTTGAATATAAATAAAGCAGCCTGCATAGACTGTAGAACTAGAAATTCAAATATACAAAGAAATGGACAAAGGCAGTTTGGTATCTGTCTGCATCAGATCCCCTCTCCACTAGGAGTAAAATAGAAAACTATTCAGCCGTTATATAATCTAGAATATAAATAGAAATTGAGAAAGGCAATTTGGTATCTGTCTGCATCATAATCATCAACATCCTCCTCAGCGCCAGCTACATCAATATCCTCCTCCCGGAGTACAACATTCACATCTTCATTAGCCAAATCTGTAACTGGACTGTGGGTGATCCTTCCAGCATATGCAGAGGGCGTGCTGCAAATGCTGGATGGAGTCACCTCTTCCCTTACAGTGATGGGAAGGTCAGGGTTCACAACCAACAACACCCTTGGACTCGCCTTGTGGATTTGTGATGTCATCTGTTTAGAAGGCAGAGTTCTTTGCTGTTTTGTTGTTGTTGCCGACAGCATAACTCTCTTAAATTTTTTGATGGGGGGGTAGGAGGGCTTAGATCCTTGGGTGAAGCTGGACCACTAGTCATGAACATGGGCCAGGGCCTAAGCCGTTCCTTGCCACTACGTGTCGTAAATGGCATATTGCCAACTTTACGTTTCTCCTCAGCTGATTTTAAATTTCTCTTTTTGCTATTTTTTGAGAACTTGGGCTTTTTGGATTTTACATGCCCTGTACTAGGAGATTGGGCATCGGGCTTGCCAGACGACGTTGATGGCATTTCATCGTCTATGTCATGACTAGTGGCAGCAGCTTCAGCATTAGGAGGAAGTGGGTCTTGATCTTTCCCTACTTTATCCTCCAAATTTTGGTTTTCCATTATATGTAGCACAAGAGAGCGTACCCCTAAGCCACACACACTCGGCAAAGCCTTTAAAAATTATATGCGGCACAGGAGAGTAGCACTGGACTTATACTGCTGAATCAGTGAACTTTGTAATAGCAGTACCACTGGACTTATACACTGCTGAATCAGTGAACTTTGTAATAGCAGTACCACTGGACTTATACTGCTGAATCAGTGAACTTGGTAATATTGCAGTACCAATGGGCTTATACTGCAGGATTGGTTTTGCAAATTTTGTTGTAATTCATTTTTTTTTTTATTATTTTTTTGTATTTTTTTTTTTAAACTGTTTTTTAATTTTTTAAAAACTTAGGAATAATGGGGAAATAACTATGCCCTTAGAAGCACAGAGCACAGGACACAGCACCACTGGACTGAACAGGACACAGCACAGGACCCAGCAGCACTACTGAACTCAGCAGGACAGAGCACAGGACACAGCACCACTGGACTGATACTGCAGAATGTGTGAACTTTGTAATATTGCAGTACCACTGGACTTTTACTGCTGAATGTGTGAACTTGGTAATATTGCAGTACCAATGGGCTTATACTGCAGGATTGGTTGTGCAAATTTTGTTGTAATAAAAAAAAAAATTAAATTAGTTTTTTGTATTTTTTTAAATAACTTTTTTTATTTTTTTAAACACTTGGGAATATTGGGGAAATAACTATGCCCTTAGAGAAGCACAGAGCACAGGACACAGCACCACTGGACTGAACAGGACACAGCACAGGACCCAGCAGCACCACTGAACTCAGAAGGACAGAGCACAGGACACAGCACCACTGGACTGAGCACAGCACAGCACAGCACAGCACAGCACAGCACAGCACAGCACTGCACAGCACTGCACAGCACTGCACAGCACAGAACTGAACAGAACTGAACAGCACGAGATATAGCAGGACAGAGGACCACCTAACACACCCTCCCTCTACCCTGATCAATGCCCGAGTGAAGATGGCGGCGACTAGCGGGGAATTTATAGGATCCGAGTATCGCGAGATCCGACAACGGGATTATGAGTCATAGCCTCGGTTTCAGATTTGAATTTGGCGCCAATACCCGGATCTGTCTCGGATCCGACTCGGATCGGCAACGTTCGGGTGGGCTCGGATTTCAGAAATCCGAGTGCGCTCATCTCTAGAAATATCTACCACTACCTCAGTATAGGCAGGAGCCTATACTGAAGTAACCTTTACTCCTTAGTCACTTAACGTAAACTGAGGAAACTGCAGTGGAGGAGGGGCATAGTAGGGGAGGAGACTACAGACCAAACAAGTTTTAAAGTGACAAGACTCCTGGATCCACTACTATACCCCAAGGTCTCGCAGTGTCCCCCAATGGCAGGATAGAAAAATGTGTTACTGCAGAGGAGAAGGAAGGCAAATGAATTTCATGGAGGGGCATGGTTTACTCCCTATGTATCCTGGCTACACCCACTACATGGGATGGACAAGCCCACTCTGGTGTCTCACCTACCACCTTCTGTCCCCATGTGCCCTTTTTAACAATGTTGATAGTTATAATTTAGTTAAAGTGAATTACATTTCATTTAGGTACAAACACTGGAAATGTATGTTTTTTTGTGTGCAAGATACCTTTTGGTTAAGCATCATTGTTGAATGCATGCCTTTGACTTTCTTTTCTACATCTGGATCTGTTAACGGATCGTTGATTTTCAGCTTCTTCCATGTTTTAGGATCAAGATACCAAGCTCCGTATCTAGTTTTCACCCAACTTGGGTAGTATGTGGACTCCTTTGAAAGGAAATAGAGATGTTAGACAGTTTCATCTTTACAAATAACGTCTTATATATTTATAAGATATGTGATGAATCAAAACAAGAATTGAAAGTAAACAACAAAAATGGGATCCCTAAATAACATTTTACACTACACCTACATAATTTGTGGTCAATTTCGTTACTACTCAAAATCTACAAAATGTCTACAATCTTGTAATATATGTGTTTGGAATATTTATGTTTTTAAAAAACAAGGTGAAATCCTGTGTCACGTAAATCATATTATTTTCGTTATGTTCTGCTTAATGGACAAGGTTTTTTTACATCTCAATTTTGCCTTATGGCTGAAACTACACATTCGTGTCTTGTATCTCAAATTGTTATATGTTCCCAGTCACTTTAAAATGTTGGAAAATAACTATTTTTTTGTTGATCCCATAATGGAATTCTAGTCTGCAAGCTACATTATCTGCCTCAGAAGTTAGAGGTATAAGGTTGTGGGCATATTATGAACGTATTTGTATGGTCACATTATTACTGCCTATTTGCCCCTAGAGCCTAGAGTCACATGACAATTCTCCCCTCCTTATAAACAAATATGGTGAAGAGCATTGTGCTTTAGCTTTTAGCTTCTACATTCTTGCAATCTGTTTAGTTATAAACCAACAATGACACAAGTAAAATAAATACTGGATTTAGGTAAACAAGACTTCATATTGCCTTAGACTGATGTACGTTCCTTGAGCGTGAAATCTTTGCACTGCACTGTCGAGATGAGACTCCTACGGACATTCTCAGCTCTGCAGGCACATTGTTGAGCTCTACAACATGGATTGGGACACTGAGCGCTGGCCTAGTGTCAAAGCCACTGGCAAAAAGACTGAAGATGGTGGATTCGTTAACATTGCATGGCTCCCCTCCCTGTAGGGAATACAAAGATGAAAAAAAGTCTTTCTAAGCAACATGTTCATCATTTTGTTTTGTGCTATAAATCCGTGCAGTAAATGAACTTATTAAAGGACCTCAAAGCACCTTTTTTGAAAAAAAATAAATAAATAAATAAATTAAATACACATATATCAATGTAAAGACTTTGGCGTAAGTTGATCAGCTTAACACATATTGCAATATGTGGAACTAACATTCCCTGATTTTAATATAGAAAAGTTTATACAATGTTGGGCAACCCCATCTTGCACTCCAGTTTATACATGGAGAGTGCAGAGGATCAATGCCTCTTATATTATATATATATATATATATATATATATATATATATATATATATATATACATACATATATACACACACACTCACACACATATATACACACACACTCACACACATATATACACACACACTCACACACATATATATATATATATATATATATATATATATATATACATACATACATACATACATACATACATACATACATATATATATATATATATATATATACACACACACATACACATATATATATACACACACTCACATATATATATATATATATATATACACATACTCACACACACACACATATATATATATATATATATATATATATATATATATATAGTAGCATTTAGTAGCATTCCTGACACCCTGCAGACATCAGACACAGACTGCTTCTTGCACACAAGTACTTTTGTTGTTTGCAGCGCAATAAACTTTGTCAGGATGACACCAGTACACATTCCCACGTTGTTTACACCTGCTGGTGACCCTAATGCTAGCTATATACAGTCTAGCTCTCTACAGACTGGCCAGCTCTTTCAGCATCAGTCACTTCTAACAACTAAAAGGACAGGTGTAAATACACAAGTCTCCTCCCTTTGGTCTTGCTACCCCATTAGACAACCTGTGTAGGAGTTTAACTGTGAGGATTTAACCCTGTATGCAGCCTTACCCTGCAGCCTTACCCTGCAGATTTCCAAGGATCTCAGCTGTTCCCATGCATGAAATGTGTGGCAAATAGGCCTCTTTGCCACAATATATATCTATATAACTCTAACAGGGGCTATATGACATGCCCCTGCCCCTTGTGACGTGTGAGCGCACTTCTTGTAAAATGAATGATAAATAGTGTTGACAAGTCCTTATTCTGGGTGAATTTTCTGCATCTACCATGTAATCTTAGCGAGGCTACAGATATTTTAGATCTTAAAAAGTAACAATTCCTTTCTGTTTTTACACAATTATTTGATGTTTTAAAGACACCAAAGTAGTTTTATAGGGGGATGAGATCGTCATAAGCATTGCTATAATTTCAATTTATTAGCTCATCTCATTTATGAAATATGGAAAAAAAAAGAGTAAAAATCAATTCAAATGTAGATGTATAGTGGTCACACATACAAAAATCTGCTCATTATATCTTATTGCTGAACAGACTAGAGGTTGATATTGACAGAAACGGCTGGCCAGAATTTTCTGATCATTATCCAATAAGGCCAAATAAATGGATGGTCAGTTATTCTGGTCAGTCAATGTAATCATTAACCAACTACATTTTTCTACCAAGACAATCAAAAAGACATGAAATATGATTGAGTTTTGATCAGCCAGACCAACTGTACCTGGCTGATGTATGCTGCGACATTTGACCAATTTTGTTGAAAACCATCTAATTCTTCATAAGTTGAGTGATAGCTTTATTGGTTATCTAATGCAGATTAGAAAATACAAGAAGGCATAAGCATATAAATAACTTCCTCTTAAAGTGAAATTGGCAGGTTAACAGGGAGTTTGACCTTTCGACTTAAAATGTTCTGTGAAACCTGACATAACAGAGGGTAGGCTCATGGACCTGAAACATAAACCAAAATAAAAAGTCCACACTTTCAGCAAAGGCTTATATTATCACTCTTTGCATCTATATGTATTATTTGTTTCATCCATTCTACTAAATGACAAGATCAGTCACTGAAAAAGAAAAAATGGGATTTTTGTACTTACGTTAATCAATTTCTCAAGGTCCACTGGTGGATAATGGAAGCATGGGTTATAGAGGTCCGTGCAGGAGCTTGGGCAGTTTAAGACACTCCAACTGGGGATTCAGGTCATCCCCCTCTCTATCACCTGGCCTGGAGCTATTCAGTTATTTTTTAACACAGTACAGGAAAGAAAGATATATATTGTCACGAGCCGCGGCGGTACTCACAGCCGCCACGGCTCGCTTCCTGTAGGTCCCAACGTCCCGGCCGTCACCATGACGACCGGGACGTCATTTCCTTCCAACTCCCGACCGTTGCCAAGGCAACGGTCGGACGCTTCCTCAGCGCCGTGTCCTGGCAGCCAGGCGCGCATGCGCTCTAGGGACAATCAGGCAGATTTAGCCTGTGGCTGAATTAGCAGGCATTAGCCTGCAGGTGTGGATTTCAGTGCTAAGCCCTGATTGGTCTTGCTAGGTGCTGGCAATTAGCCTACAAGTGTGGCCTTGTCTAGGGGCAGGTTCTGATTGGTTATGGGTTGTATTTAAGGCAATGAGGTCTGCTGCCTCATTGCCGGTTATAGCTTCTGTGCTCCAGTCTGCTGACCTGCTTGCTCCAGTTCCTGTTCCTGTATCTACGTTTTGACTTCCCGTGTATGACCCTTGGCTTCGTATTTGACTTCGCTTGTGTTTCCTGTGACCCTGATCCTTGGCTCGTTTACCCGTTCTGCTACTTTGCCTGTGACCTCTGACCTCAGCTTGCTCATCGTTTCTGTTACCTGCTGCCTACCTTTTGACCTCTGCGTGGACCTGACTCTTCTTGCCTGGGTTCTCCCCAGCTGGTACACACTTCACGACCCTCTGTCAGTCTGCAGCCCAGTCTGTCCCCACCATCAGGGGCTCCAGTGAACACCTGACTGGCAGAGTAGACTCCGGGTTGTGTTGTGCCGGCTGGAGGGGTTCCTAACATATATAAGGAGAGATAGAGGCTGAGAGAGGAGAGAGAGAAGAGAGAGAGTCTAATGTCCCCCAATGGACTTCGACAAAAGGTTTTAACGCAAGTACAAAAATCCAATTTTCTCTAGCATCCACTGGGGGACACTGGAACCAGGAGGACTTCCCAAAGCTCCCCCTGTGTGAGGGACCACTCTGAATTTTCTGAGAGTAAAACATTGCACCTATAGAACTTAGCAAACGTGTGAACAGACGACCAGGCAGCCACCTGGCACAACTGATCCACTGAGCCACTCACCGATCTGATGGAGTGTGCTCTGACCGGTTCACCGGCTTCAATATATGCCTCTCAAATTACATCTGGCAGTAGTTTGTTTGGTTGCTGGCCAACTTCTCTTATTAGCATCATAAAGGACCAGGAAGTCATGTGTCTTCAGGAAATTAGAAATCCTCTCAGGTTACATTTTTAAGCCCCTAACAATGTCTAGAGAAAGAGTTGAATAGTCAACCTCAGAAGAATGATCTAGTCTAAACTTGTTAATAACTATATCCTGATTAAAGTGGAATCTAGATAATACTTTTAGAAGAAAGGAGGACTTTGAACATAACACCGCCCTGATAACCCCTAACTCAGAAACTCTTCTTGCTGAGAGCCCCTCAGAAAATTCTGACGGAGCAGAAGACACCATAACTAACCTGTTTACATCTTTAGAATTTCTGTGTTCCAAGACCTTCTTAGGGATGTAGAGCATTCCTGCTGAGAAATTCCACTACCCTGTAACGAAAACCGCAGAGATCGCCCAGTGCATGATCACCCCGACTTCATAGGGAGCTCTTGGACCCCCATTGGTGATCGATCGATGTACGCCACTGCTGTTTCATTGTCTGATCTAATTTTTATTGGTTTTCCACTTAAAAGAGGTATGTCTATGACAACAGCCTTTGAGATCGCTCAAGTTCTAGAACATTTATTGGTAATCTTGATTCCTGACGGGACCATAACCTTTGTAAGTGTCACCGCCTCCCATCTTTGTAGACTGACATTTGTTGTAACAACAATTCAGTCCCAAATCATGAACAGATGACCCTTGGTGAGAATGTCTCTGTTCAACCACCAAATGAGTGATAGATACGTCGTTGGAGACAACTTGATGAATTAACTGGGTAGGAGATTTCCTTAGTAGCTCGATCTGGTACCTTGAGTTAAATTGAGCAAACTGAACTGCATCAAATATATCAGATAAATGAGATAAAATAATGTTCAAAGGTTCCAAGGCTTAATTGCTGCCATTAAATATCCACTAATTTTCTTTCTTATTGGGAGATTAGTCAGGTGACTGGCACACCTGTAATCCCCAGTGCATGTTAAAACAATCAATCCTTCTCCTGCTGACACACCAATGGTCAATCAATCCTTGTTCTACAATCACAAAGAATACTGTTTGTTAGTTGATTGAAATCTAGTTGAGTGAATTATGATGTAAACGTAAGCAGCTGTTATATCTCCCTTAAGGGTTCAGTGTCACAATACACCAGCCTTATGTGTATAGATGTAGTAACACAAATAGTTAATAGTTGTTAGTAAAATATCAGTAAAACAGCATAATCATTGACAAGACACTGACACGCTGCACAAATATAATCTTGTCCTGAAGTTGCCTTGACAGGTAGAGATAGATATCACCCAATACTAGAACAGGTTGATGTTTTAGAATCCTTTTCCCCATGTGGCAACATAAACAGCCAGATTAACTTGTATTCACAAATCATACTGCTGGAGGGTCATTTCCTCACAATGAAGCAGAATAGTAGTGATAGAATATCCTCCAAGTATTATCCAGACAGCAAACACAGTGGCAATGTTTTTATATATTAATTTTATTTATCTTTTGGCGCCCCTGATTGTTTATATTTATTTTGCATCAAATGTATACACCATCTTTCCTAGAACTCTCATGCCTAGACGAACTGACATCTGTCTGGCAACCAGTAGAAAACTTATTTTTTTTCTGCAGAGAGAGAACCTTGTCTTGTAATAAAAAAAAAACCTACAGTATGTGCTGAATTATGATGACAAGCCCCAGGAAGATCATTCGCCTGGAGGGTATCAAAACTAATTTTTGGTAATTTATGAGCCATCCTTGAGACTTTAAAACCTAGATCGTCATCTGCATATGAGCACAGAGCTCATAGATAATCCAAACAAAGAGTGAATGTCATGCCTCTGGCTCTCAAGAAAGTCCCCATTGCTGTCATGACCTTTATAAGAACCCATGGAGCAGTTGCTAGGTCAAATGGAAGGGCCAAAATTGATAATGTGACTGTACTGAAAATCTCAGAAGGCACTGATGACCCTGGTAGATGGTACATGTAAGTATGCGTCCTTGATGTCTAAGGACACCATAAATTCGCCCTTCTCCATGCTATTAATCACAGCTCTCAGAGACTCCATCTTAAATCTGTTGACTTGTAGATGTTGAGCTCTTTCCAATTCAGAATGGGATAGAATGTTCCATCTGGTTTCTGAACTAAGAACTGGATTGAATAGAACCCCATTATTTTCTGTTGAATTGGAACAGGGATGACCACCCCCGAGGAGACTAAAAATTGAATGGCCTCAATCAGGGCCAGTGTCTCTGTCATGTCTCCGGGAAGACCTGTGGTGGAATATCACTTGGGCAGGGGCGTCCATAGATCTAAAATGTTGCCCCAATCAATGATTTTCCTCACCCAGGAAGTTGAATTTGAAGTGGCAGTAAACCACTAGTCCCTAAAGAGAAGAAGAGGGGCTCCCACCACAGGAGATCCCGGTTAGTCCATCATGCTGTCTGCTTCTCTGAGGGTTTATTGGTTGGTCTTTTTCCTGACCAAGCCTGTATTACTCTTTGTGGTACTCCACTGAGAGCGGAAATCTGTCCCCTAAAGTAAGAAAAGTTGAAAGGATCGAAACCTTGGGCTTTTAGGTTTAGAAACATTAACAGGGAGGATGGTACTCCTTCCCTCCTGTAGCCTGGTTGATAATTTTATCCAACTCAGCACCAAAGAGGGCATCACTAGTAAACGGAAGGAACTTCAGATTTCCTTTGGATTTTATATCAGCCTCTTACACCTCGAGACAGACTGTTCTATGGGCACCCACAGCTCAAGCTGAATTACGAGCAGCTATAAGACCGGCATTCAAAGCTGCATCACAGAGGTACTCTGAGGCTTCACTTATATGATCAACCATTTTTATCAACTCTGACCTTGACGTTCCGGAGTGAAGGCCCCCTAAAAGCTGTTCAGACCATTTAATAATGGCTTTATTAAGCCAGGCCAAAGCCAGAATGAGTCTTAGGGAGGTTCCATCCTTAAGTAAGGTGGAATTTGGAATTGGGATCACAGTGGACTTAGACAACCTAGCAATAGCAGCATCTACCTTGGGGTGAAGACAGAGACAGATTTAGACCTCATGGGGCCCTAGGCAAGATATTGGTTTGCCCCCCTCCCCCCCCCCCCTCCCTGAAACAATCCATAGCACTATATTTTTTTTAGCACAGCATATACTCCTATAGTTAAGTAGAAGGGTAAGCTATACAAACATACACATTTAATAAATAGACCTATTTCCCTCCAACCAGCTCCAACATTAAATTAATTGTGTTACCATTTATAAAATAATATTTCCCTCCCACAAACAGCCCCTCACACACACATAATGTACATACACTGGCTCCTCACACACACACACACACACACACACACACACACAATATACAAACACTGACCCCTCTCACACACACATAATAAACATACACTGGCCCCTCTCACACACACATAATATACATACACTGGCCCCTCACACACACATAATATACATAAATTGGCCTCTCACACACACATAATATATATACACTGGCCCCTCACACACACACATAATATACATACACTGGCCCCTAACACACACACATATAATATACATACACTGGCCCCTAACACACACACATATAATATACATACACTGGCCCCTAACACACACACATATAATATACATACACTGGCCCCTAACACACACACATAATATACATACACTGACCCCTAACACACACACATAATATACATACACTGGCCCCTCACACACACAAAATATACATACACTGGCCTCTCACACACACATAATATACATACACTGGCCCCTCACACACACATAATATACATACACTGGCCTCTTACACACACATAATATACATACACTGGCCCCTCACACACACATAATATACATACACTGGCCCCTCACACACACACACACACACACACACACAATATATATACACTGGCCCCTCACACACACATAATATACATACACTGGCCCCTCACACACACATAATATACATACACTGGCCACTCACATGTTATATTAATACACTACCCCCCAAACTTACCTTTTTCCAGCTGTGCAGTCTTCTTTCTCTTCACACATGGGACAGCACCTGTCATGTGGTGCACGTCCCATGTGACACGGAACAGGCCACACAGAGGAGGGAGGAGACCGGACACCTAGCTATAACACCAGCCCCGCAATTTTTTTTTCCTTGTTCCCCCCATCTGCTTTGCTGCGGGCCCTAGGCATTGCTGCGGGTCCCCTAAGAATCGCTGGGCCCTAGGCAGGTGCCTAGTTTGCCTAAAGATAAATCCTCCCCTGGGCGGAGATTCCCATTTTCTCTATTCTCCTTTTAAAAGGGATAGAAGAAAAGAAAACTACATGAAACTTTAAACCGTTTATCAAATTGAGTCCAGAATTCTAAAAGAAATTCATCAGATGGAAAATATATTGTTTCTTTTTTCTTTTAAATAAGGACATTTCAGGAGACACAGGGTCTCAGTGTCCTGAATATTAAGTGTGCTACGCACAGCCCTCACTAAATTCTCAATCCCTTGTCTTTTAGAGAAATCTTCTACAAGTTATGAAGCTTCCTCTAAGTCTGATTCTCACATGAACTATGGTATGTATTTGGTTTAGACACTAAGGAATCCAAACCCTTTTCTAAAGATGAGGAAACCTTGAACACACTTGACCAGACTGTAGATCCATAGCAGCTCATCTGAGGCAGCAGGGTGAGATACAGAGCTGGATACAGTACCAGAAACATCTATTGAGAAAATATGCGTTTACAATATTTTGCACCAAATTCATATTTTAGGTGTTTATTGTATTATACAGACTTACCAATAAGGTCACCCAATCACAGAATTCCTTATTCACTTGCTTGACTCTTTCATCTGGTGCAGGAGTGTAAGGTTGAGTTATTTTGGACTTTTTCTCTTCCTTTACAGGCTCTTCTTGCTTAGAAAGCCATGTGTATGGATTTCTGAGCCTAGACTGCTCACTCCTTTAAAATGATATTCACAAGAACATACAATTGAAGGAATTAACTCATCACAGTAACTTAAATAAATACAATTTTATAGACTTATACATGAAAATACCTATGAAATGGTGTATACTAGAGTATATGTTTTTGTCCCTCAATAAAAGGAACTCTATGACCAAAATCTCACACAAACATACTTACAGGGGAAATCAGCCAATTATTTAAAGCTCCACATTAAGAGCCAATTCAAACAAGTCAAATTGATAAACTGGCATTTTATACAGATTTAAAAACATGAAAAATCTCACTGGGATTTGCCATAATTGAAGTATGTCATACTGTGCAGTATAAGTTGAGAGGAAAGATAATTTCATGGTAACAATGGTGCTGACTGTACATTTAAAAAAATGTCATCATGAAGTACAATTCAATCTTAATGTAGAATGCCTCCAATATAACAGCTTTTGAAACAGAGCCACACTCCACATAACACAACAGGGGATCAGTATGCCATAGAATGTAATAACTTTTGCTTTTACAAGACTGCCAAAATATACCATTTCCACTTCTAAAGACTGTAGACGTTATTTGTAGGTTGTATGCCAGATATACTGGGCTATATATGGGATAACAACCGAACTAAACATTCCTTACATTGCTGATTGCCTGGTACTGGCTTGGCGTGATTTCACACTTTGTACCTCCTGCTGCTCTGTTGGTGGAGTGCTGTACTCTTCCTCTTCCTCTTCAGGAATAGCTTCATAGGATCCTGAGGCGCTTCTTAATCTCATCTCAGGGTCAAGAATGTCCACAATTTGTTCAAACATCTTCACAAAAAAAATAATTACACCATTAGAGGGTACTTTAAAAAGCCACAAAGGTGAGTTTCAAAATTGGTAATATGCAAACCAATTACAATGGCATTATAAAAAGAAGCAGGAAACACTGTAGTCAGATTCAATTTACATATACTATAAAAGAAGAAGAAACCAGTCTAAGAGCTCAAAGGTTAAAAATGTAAATAATTGCTGTGTGTAGGATGGACAGGGGTAATTTTGTATTAGTTTTAGAGCTACAAATTACAGAAAATCCCCTTATTCATAAAACCTCAAGTTTCCAATATTCTGGATGAAAAGACTTGTATAAGACTAAATAATAGTGCTAAATGTCATATACTTGCAAGCATATGACTGTCCAAAATGTTCATGGATAGAAGAACTGTTTTTTTTTTTTTTTTAATAGGAAGATGCAATCAATAAATGCTCCAAATAGTTGTGAAACACGCAATTCATTCAATCTAGCATGAAATGTGTTTTCCACCTTCGGATAACTTTATTGGTTGCACATATCCTCCTGCAGCGTTCACTAAATACAAAATGGCTTATCTTTCTAGCTTCATTTTGTGCTTTTTAGCCATGTAATTATATGATCATTGTTTTATTTTGTGGCCACGGCATACAAAACAAAGCTGCTCTTTGTATCAAAGGCAGAGAGCACCGAAGGTCTGTGTTGTAGATGAGGACAATAAATCATTTTACATAAATGTTACTACAACACAAAGTGGAAGAGTAAGCCAGTACAATAAAGCAATGTATTTAGTAAAACCTAAAGGATGTCTGGTTTATTGGCTACTACAAAAGTCCTGTAAAGGTAGGAAACCACTATAAAGAATATGCATGAATAAACGATTCTATGTGTGAAGTTATCATGTGATATAGCAAAATAAAACTTAACCTTTTCTTCATATAATAAAACAAAATTGCTAAAGGTAAAACACCAAAGTAAACACAAATGCTATAATAAGGTACAGCAGTCCTGTGTTAGTTCCTATTATAGTAAATAATTACTATTAAAAAAACAGCATTTAAATAACTACTAAATCATACAGTGAAAAACAACAAAATAGTTTGTAACTAACAGTTATAGAAATTCATAAAGTTTTCATGCTATATAGAATAATTTGTGTTTTGATTTTCCTATATTGCTCAGAACCCTCTCATCACTGATTTCTCCTGCCATTCCTTTCTCCTTCTCTTAGCTAGCAAATTAAACATAAAGCTGAAGTAAGAAGTAATACATAGCAAAGCAGATGATAACATATTAGTATACCATGCATAGGACATAGATTGATCCTTAACTGTAAGTTAGATAAGAATTAATAGATGTCTGTGATGTTCTGTTGTCATACAGCTCTTTTGAGTCTATATCAAGGGTTATAAAACATGGTAGTTTTTCAAAGTCAGATTTACAGATTCAGTATGCAGTCATTTCATATATAATGCATGTAAAAACATTGATTTTGTTTAACGCCTTTTTTCTGTTACTGTTTTACTGTGTAGGATGCTATAAGTTATTTCTTACTTCAGGTGGTAGACCTTCTTCCAGGTGAGGGTAAAGGGCCAATGGATGTTGTGTAAGGCCATACTCTATCTCTGCAATGTATTCTTTGCGTGTCTGTTGCAGTGGAAGGAGTTTTGAGAAACAGGATTGCTCTTTGGTAAACCTCTTCCTAGGCTTCTGAGCAGACTCTTCGTCAACAGCTGCATTCTGCAGGACAGAAACATGTCCTTTAGTGGATGCAATGTAGGAAGTGTCAGAAGAAGAGGGATAGCCATCTCGGAAATCATCAACTCCTCTTGGTAGGAATTTCCACTGGCAGCCATTGAGAGCACCAGATAGATTCAATTTATGGTTGGATTCTTTGAGAAATTTTTTATGCAGCCTCTCTTTATACCTGCAACAAAACAAGGAATGCACATATACACCTGGTTCTATAAAGCTCTACAGTAATGCAAATATGAAAGGAACATGATCCTGCAATCAGGGGAGGAACTAGACATTTGTGTGCCACATAGCAAAACTTTCTAAGTGCTCCCGTGTACTGCCCATGGTTGTAAAGCACATAGTTTTATATATATATATATATATATATATACACATACATACACACACACACACACACACACGAGGCTTTCGGCTCCCTAGCAGCTGCAACTTATTTGAAAGGTATATATAGTCTCTAAATAATGTACATATAGCTTTTCAGTTTTAGTTTCCTTTTTTAGGGGATAGATTTCAGTTTAAGTCATACTGACAACTACTGATTTTCTCAAAAGCCATTATATAATGTTAAACTACAACAAGGAATCATTTATTATTATTATTATTATTATTATTATTATTATTATTAAAAGAGGGCACAAGGGCTGCCATTGCAGTGTGCCAGAAAACTGAACCATGTCATGGCACTATATATTTATAAAGTGCACTCAGCGATGTGCTAGTTACACCCCGCACTTGTGAGACAACCATAAAATTAACAGGCCCCCAGACCAGTTTAACATTGGTTTGTTAAAGTGTCAAGTGCCTGGAAAAAGCTAATTGCCACTCAATAAATATGACTATGGGGCTCTTCACAGGATCCCCTGGTGTGGCAGGGAATAACATAACAGGCAAGAAGAGAGACACCTGTAGGTAGGGCGGGCTGACTTATTTTTTAACTCAGTCCCATGTTGCACTATAGTTATTTCCTTTTTCTCTAATTCAGAAGGAATCCAAAAAATGGAGCTTGAGGCTTATTGGGAAAAAAGTAATTTCAATCATAAATGTTTCACACATAGCGTGGAATCGTTTTCTCTCAATATACTGACACTTTAGCCTGCTGTGTTTATTTTTTATTTATAAATGTCTACCATACGTTTTAATTGTATTAACCACAATTGGTCGTGTGAAGACAAAATGCCTTCTCTGCATACTTGCATTTTCTTTTTTTAAGTATAGCTGACAAATGATTTATGCGTATTCACATAACAAGACACTCATGCCCCATGCATTATTTGGGGCTGCATTATATTATTGCACCTTGCTTGCACCCCCCACCCTACATTGGCACAGAGGGTCAGCACCTACCTAAATACCTCGCAACACTTAGAGTTTCAAAAGAGGGACAAATAAGCCACGCCCCACATCGACCCCAAGCACCGCCCCAGAGCTTTCTGTTTGCGCAGTTTGAGCATGTGCAGTAGCGCTTTAGGGACAGACGTCCTGCCCCCTTCCTCCTAGACCACCGGGGAAACTGGCTGGAAACATGTGAGCACTTTCATATTGGAATAATTTCTCCCCATGGATCATTGACTTATATGACAAAACAGAAATGTACATTTATTTCTTGCATGCAAGTCCCATATACTGTAAACTTGCGAGCAGGGCTGTCTTACCTCTTTGTCTGTATTACCCAGCATTGTTTATTACTGTGTTTGTCCCCAATTGCAAAGCGCTACAAAATTTTCTATATAAATAAATGTTGATGATGATGAGTTCATTTTTTGCTACAGAATATCACACTATTTGCTAAATGTAATTGTATACGAACTTACCACGGATGGCGAGGCTGTGAATCACTTCTCCATCCATCTAAGACGGACATCACTAATGAAACAGTAATATTTTGTAATATCAAATTATATATTTCTTATTTAAATTCATAAGATACAATAACTATTTGTACAAATCATGCGTAAACTTGCTATGTACAGGAATAGGTTAAAAAATATGCAAGAGTAGAATTATATATTTCTAAGCGAAATAGTGTGTACTATATAAGAATATTATGAATATTTCGGATACATTTCTCAGCAATACCTAAATGTGTTTACACACCGGCAACCAACCAGCTTCTCTTGTATTCGTTTCCACGTTGGTTCCCATGCCAATCTTTAGCTTCCTAGACAACCATTGGCGCTTGTTGGTGACGTCATCAACGCGGGTCGCTTTTCAGATGAAGTGTAATGTTACAGATTGGTACGTGCAATAAGTTACCAAGCATCTTCACAAAAAAATGGTTCACTGTATTGAATGTGAATATACATACAACCATGTAGTTATACATTTGAAGTAGACAAAATAATTTAAATGTTGGTGTTGTATTCGTAGATATTCGTGACTGAAGTCCAGCAAGTGCAAATAATTTAAATAAGAGACGCGAATGTGCTAAACTTAACAAGCAGTTTAGTTCTGTGAATTCGGTAGCCAAAAAATAAAAATCCCATAGTACGCAAAGGGCTCCATCTAGTGGCCACATTAAAGAGAAAGGAGTAACAAAATATTCGGACTGTCCCGTAATAATATTTTATTTTCTCGAATGACCCTAGGCCTAGCAGCTCGGTTTAGGGATACTTTTATTAAATGCGATACATCTAATAATAAAGGGACAAGCCGTTTGATTTTAATATCTACTCTTCACTAAAATTATGATTTTGTCAGTGTAACAATAGATCCAACACAGAATACGTACAAAAATAAACAAATGCACTATTCACTTACAACGGAAGCTGTGCTAAGATAAAAACACACGATGGAAATCTTGTTTACCAACTGTCTGACGGTTGACCAAGGCAACCCCAAGGCAGCTGTCTGAGACAGGAAACTTGTGCAGGTACCAAATTAAACTCTAATTAGATATAGCAACAATTTTTTTTTAAAGAGCACACAAGATAAAATTGTTTATGGTAGTTTGTATGAGAGCACCAATTTAGTTGTAGTTTCATTCATCATAATGGTCAGACGCACCCCTGTGAAATATCAGCAAATTTATCAGTAAAAATTAACTACAGTGTTCACCTGTCACTTAAAAAAATCCCGAAGCCCTGTAAATAAAGATGTGGCGTATTATCACACTCCAAGCAAACACTATAGCAGTGGTATGAGGAATATATAGGGTTGTGAGCTGTTCTGCCTAAACCCTGTTCTAATGTTGATGCTACTACATACATATTTTTGAAATATTGTTAATAAATAGGAACGTGTTATTTAAAAGATGTTGGAACTGTTGTCCTTCATTTAAATATTGCGCTCATACATTTTAATAACAAATGCAAAGCAACATAGTTTAGGACTCTTTTCTAATATGTTTTTTTTTATTTCAGAAATAGAGAAATTGTTTTTGATGATTGGCATAGGAGTTGCAGCTTTGGTCTGCCAGCTTGCAATGAGGGGAGGAGGGGGGGGGGGGGGGGGGGGGCTAATCAAAATCTGAAGCCTGATGGAAAAGGGCATGTGAGCCCCTCTCATTAGTCCTCAGCCCTCCAAACCATTTATTCCAAAATGTTAACAAAACTGAAGTCCAAGTATCCACTATCAACATGAAAAGTTTTTCTCCATAGACCTTAAGGGACAAAAATGTTAATTTTTTTTTTCATGCAGTCGTCTTGTTTATATGGTGGTGTCACCGTGGCAACAAGTTGTAAATAACACACAACATACTGGGGCTGATACTGGATGCACATCAGGAATAACTTACTCTTGAAAGAGAGCACGGAAGTCGAGCGTAACTAGGATGTTTGTTAATGCATATTTAAAATAATACAATGCTAACAATATTACCAGGCGGTCAACCTTAGCCATGTCATTTCATGGCAGTCTCCCCCGGGGATCAAGAGATGGGTCGACCTCGAGAATGCTCTCACACCTGACCACACTCTAAGCTCATTGCCCTGGCTCCCCAGAGGTCAAAGACCGGCCTCAGTTTATTCTCACCCCACCATACAATTTACACTAGATTTATGGGACAAATTACATAAGAGATGGAAACTCACATCGTACCCTTCCCCCCTCACTCCTCTTTGGCACAACCCAGAATTCCCAGCCGGTAACATCAAATCATTCGCTTCCCCATGGCAAAAAGCGGGGATTACTCAATTTTCTCACATTCTATGGGAATACGCCCCCCGATCTTTCGCGGATTTGAGTGAGAGGTCAAGACTCCTTTCGTCCCTGTTTTTTGGCTATATTCAAATTAGAGGCTTTATACAATCCAATTGCAGATCGACCAAATTGCGTGGCCCAACACCCTTTGAGAGGTGTTGTACCAACCGAGTTGGAGCTCAGGGGTTGATATCTCTGGTTTATCATGTTTACCTTAAGCCTGAAAGCAGCCCCAAAGAATCGTTTGAGTCCGCCTGGGAACGTGACATCGGTAAACCCATAGACAAGGAGGGATGGTCTCGGCTCAGAACTGGTATCTCCAAGATCTCCATTAATACCTCAATTAAAGAGAACACATTCAAGGTCTACACGAGATGGTACTTGGTGCCCACGAGACTCCATAGAATTTACCCAGGTACGTCAGATCTTTGTTGGAGGGCATGTGGGGAGGTGGGGTCTTTCTACCACATATGGTGGACGTGCCCTTTCATTTCTAACCTGTGGTCCCAGATTGCTGACTACATTTCTAGAATTTTGGAGGTTGAGGTTTCCCCAGACCCAATGGTCATGCTGCTATGCTCTAGGATTAAATCTCTTAACAAACATAGTAATAAACTAGTACAAAATATTTGTCCTGCAACACGTTTGCAAATAGCCAAGGACTGGAAGTCCACTACTCCCCTGAGCCTCCAGAGTATAACAGCTCGGATCTGGTATATAACCTCAATGGAGTACATCACAGGTCTCCGCCATGATAAAATTTCAAAGTTTCACAAGATTTGGGATCCATGGAACGCTTTTCACCAGTCCCCTATGGCCGCAACTCAGTAACTTATACCTTTCTCACACTCCGGCTTTTCTGGCCCCTGCCCGACACATACCCCCCTTCCCAATTGATAAGGTCTTCCCCTGAAGATATTATACTCCTAATCTAAAATGAGGGGGGACGCCAACCCACCCTTTAATCACCCACCCATTTTATCTTTGGTTCCGGTTACCCCCTAAGGAGTGGTCGCGCCGGACGCTCCCCCCTTTTGGGGAACCCACTGTAACTATCCTCCCCCTCCTCGCTACCTCTTTTCTCCTCTCTCCTCTTCCTACTTTCTCCTTCTTCTTTCTTTCCCCAAGAAAACAAGCAAATAGTTTTGATAAATATTATAACAAAAACAAAAAAAATAGGATTGCAGAATATAAGATGAGGGGGGGAGAGGGATTTATTTTGCGTTTGGGCCTAAGTTCAACGCATAATTGCTCACCGCAATATACTACGCTGTTTTATGCTCTTTCCTCTTTCCCCTCTTACCCTGTTGGATATCGTTGTTGTTATAGCTGCAATGCTGTCAAAAATAAAGAGTTTAAAAAAAAAATAAAAAAATAATACTATGCTATGTGTGTATGCTGCTCACTATGGGCCTGATACTGAGTTAGGAGCAAAGCAAAGAAAAGAACAAATTTGCACCTTAGCAGAACCATGTTGCATTAGAGGAGGAAGTAAATTTGAAATGTAAGGACAGATTTATAGTTGGGATATGGCATGTCATAGATCAACTTTAATTTCAGTGTAAAAATAAAGCTATCAAGTATTTGTGTGCTACATGAAAGAACAGCCAGTATTTTCCTTGCGTGCAACAAAATAAATCAGTTTATACCCCTTGCATTGTAACATGGTTTGTCCAGGAGCAAATTTTGCTCCTTGTCTTTGCTTTGCTCCTCACTCAGCATCAGACACTATGTGAGTATATTTTAATATTTTTTATCGCTATTTAATAAAGGGTAATACACAAGATCTTTGCTCTTCTTTTTCTATCTATGGTAAAATACAGTGTTTTGAGTGAAATCACCTGGTCTAGAAATCAAATGGTTTTACTGTAGAAGAATTCCCAAGTGTTTCCTAAATGCGCAGCTATAGTATAAATTACATGAGTGCAATCACAGGGGGGTGTTATGCCCAAATTTACCCTATACTTACGCCAACGCTCGTCTTCTGGTGGAGGTTGATTGCTCAATAAATATCTTTAGGTTGTCGAAGTCACATAATTGGATGAAGTAAACCGAATTGCTAAATTGCGAATAATATGCCACGTGTTGAGATGTAATCGCACTGATTCATAACACCCTTTGAAAGGATAAAATTAACTCTATGACCAGCAGGCAACTGGAATATCATTAACCCTGGACCAATGAAGATCTCACTAAGTGTTATCTGTATACATAGTGACATCATCAGTATTTTTTCTATACTGAAGCTGCATATAAGCATGCTGGCCCCTATTGTTTGGTCTCTCTGATCCTGACTACATGTGACTATGACTGTATCCCAAGTCATCATCAGTATTTGCACCTGCCCTATAGCAGGTGTGTATGCGTGGTTCTGTAGGTCTGCATGAGCCGCACCTTGTCCCACGTCTCCAGATACAGGTGGGTGTAGGTGCCAGAATGACACCTGTCTGCATAGAAACATATGCGCGTACCCACTTCCTGGGCATGAGAAAAGCAATTTCACGCTGTAGAGGTTGTTATCGCACAAGTATTATATTAAGAGACTGTCGCTCAATATCTAAATAATGTGTTTAGTTTCTCCTTGTTTCTGTTCTCACAGATGTCATTATAGACTTTTTAATTATACATTTTTAAACTGCTAACCACCAAATTATACAGAGTATAATATTTAGAAGAAAATAATTGTACTAACAGTCTCAAAATGTCAAAAATCTGAGTGTTAAATGTAAACCCAAAGAGTTATATTAAAACCTAATTTTAATAATTGTATTAAAATTGGATATAAAACAGCGAAATGAATAAAGTGATAATTGTGAATAAAGTGATAATAGCATCTGCTGAATGTACTTTGCTGTCTCTTTACTATTGTTCCCAATAAATTAGTAGTGTCCAGGGCCGGACTGGCCATCTGGCACTTCTGGCAAATGCCAGAAGGGCCGATGGCTTAATGGGCCGGTACAAGCAGGGTTTTTTCTTTGTTTTTTTTTAATGTACTTTTTTTTTCCTCCAGCAGGTGGCGCACACACCTGTGATCACACGTGCACCCGCGATTGAGGGGGGGGGGGGGGGGTGTTGTGTTATAGGGGGCACGGTCCAGGAACTGGGCAACCATTTTAAAAAGTGAATATAAGCCGGAGTTCCAGCGCCATGTACATGGCAGGGTGGAGCTATATGCTGCTCAGGACCACCTGCAGTGTCTGAAGGAGGAAGCCTGGAGCATACACCAGGCAAGGTAACTTCAAAGAAGACAACTGTAATATTCTGCACACAAACCATCTGGAAATGGCATTCTTTTTTTATATATGAGCAAACACTATTTAATGAATAGAATTAACTGATTAGCTCATTATGATGGTTATTTAGCAATCAGCAGTCAGAATAAACTTGTTATTGAGATTATTATGAAATTATTGGTCTCCGGTATTTTAAGCTCTATATGAGCTGTATAATCCGTCAGGGTTGTAGGTAAGCTGGGGTTAGTGATAGTCTTACAATGTTGGTTTTAGAGCTGCACTACCTCCCAGGGCTGCTATATGTATGTTTTTGTTTCTGGGGCTCTGCCAGTTCTGTAAAACACACTAGATGCTCAAGGCACTGTCAGTCAGGGTGACCGCATAGGTGGCACCAGCAGGACCACCTCCATTCCTCTGCCCAAAGGATTGCATGATGCCATATATAGGCAGTGCACAGCTTTTTTGTATACATACGATGTGCACCCTCTAACCCCACCTCTATACCCTTTGTGTTTGGTCTCTTTGTCTTCACATTGTGGGTGTCAGTCCTTTCCTTCGCCCCCTTTGTGTGTCGGTCTCTCTTTGCCCCTATTATCACATGTATCTCCTCACCTTCTTCTACCATTTCCCCAGCATCTGTTCACAACCATGTCCAATGCCACCTCTCACTCCCGCCTACAAGACTTCTCCCGTGCTGCTCCCCACTTATGGAATTCCTTACTACGCCCAATCCAGCTTTCCCACAGCCTTCTTTTTTTTAGAGGTGACCTTATCCCCGATAACACTATTCACACTAATACACCCTCACAGCTGTCCCAATCTCCAATCTGAGCAACAATTGCTCCTCTTATTTAAGCTGTGCCCTCTTCCACTTAGAATGTAAGGTCTCTAATGAGCAGAGTCCTCCATACCCTTTGTTTTCAAGTCTTCATTTATTTTGTCTACCTAGTATGTCCCTGTTTTATGAATGTACTATTTTACCTACTGTATGGCTCTGTGGAGCATTGTGGTGCCTTAGAAATCTACAATAAGAAATAATAATATTGATGCCACCTAACTGAACCTGAGGGTGGCAGTTAACCTCAATATTCTGATTTTAATAATTTTTGCTAAGCGACTGAATGGTAAATTTTTTCTACATTATGCATTAGTTAGTAACTCTCTCTTTTGTGAATTATGATACTATGCCCTTTATTTTAGACCATAGGGGCCCCCTGTCTTAAGTGCCCAGGCCCCCCAAAGTCTTAATCCAACTCTGGGGGGAGCACACTGTGTGTGGTGACAGTGTGTGTCATCATACACTGTCCAGCAGCCTGCAGAGCAAGCCTGGAGCTCCAAATCTCGTGAGACTAAGAGTTACCTGCTCACTCTGCAAGGCGTTCTTTTTTACTCTGATGTCAGCTGCATAGGTAAGTACAGCAGGCTGGGGGGTGTCATAATGTGTCTGGGGGGGTTATAATGTGTCTGGGGGGGTATAATGTGTCTTGGGGGTTATAATATGTCTTGAGTGTGGCATGATAATGTGACTGGGGGAGTGTTGTGGTGTGATTTGTCCGGGGGGTTTTGTGGTGTGATGGGTGATTTTTCAGGGGGTAGCGTGATGCAGAATGTGGCATGATGTGTCTGAGGGGTAGCGTTATGTAGCTGGTGAGAAATGTAATATTTTATTATAATGTATGTATTTTATACTGTGTGATCTGTGTCATGTACAATGTTCACTTATTGCTCGGTTTTCCATATACACATTTTCCAATAGGTCCCAACATTCCAGAATCTATGCAAGAATCCAGTACCAGGTTGTGAAAGCTGCAATAAACGGTAGGTGAGAGTAACACCATTTTAATACATAATGGGGGAATTCAATTAGCTGCAAAGTGAACATCCGCTAGACACTTTGCGGCTGAAATTTGACAGAAATCACTGTTCATTTTTCCTCCCAAGGAAAAATAAGCAGAGATTTCTACCGTAATTGCCAGCAATGTGCGCTGCGAGATACCCATGTATCACTTCGCCAGCAATTGAGTCTCCCCCAATATGTTATGCCACGCCCCATATTGACCATGTCCCCAACATTATGCGGCCACACCCTTTCACCGACGCCGCTGCGCGTTGTTATACATCTCTCTTCCTGCGCACACATGGGGTTGGGGAGGGCAAAAGTTCACTGTATACCGACCTCAAATTTCTCTTGCCAGTCCTGTGCATACCATTATCTGATACTGGTGAGCCCTATGCTGCAAATAGAGAGTCAAGTTGCACATAATACATTAATGTCTCATGGGACATCATATAACAATGAGCTTTGCAAAATGTACTGTAATTATTATTAATATTATCTGGAACAGAGGTGGGCCTATGTGCTTTAAATGCCAGGGCTGATTTTTAGTCCCAGTCCAGCCCTGGTATTGTCTATTGTCTCACTTTATATTTTAGACTCTATGTTGTCACTTATTTCCAAAATTTAGTGTTATAATATTTTTCTCACTGCTTTGACACTGTGTGGTAAGTACCAAATAAACATAAATACAGTTTTGTGCGGCTAATTAGCACTGTCAGGGTTTGGGTTAATGTAGTTATAACCATAGATGTATCCTCCAATATTTATAGTTCATCTCATTATAATAATCCCTATTGAGCTAGTTGAGTCTTCTAATTCATTAGATATTGAATTGGTTGCACTAGGTTATAATATAGAACTAAAAATTCTAATTGGTCACCTTTATTATAATACCCACATTTTCCCTTGCTGTAGAAAACCAGTTATATATACTCTATATCTGAAGTACTTCATACAGACATAGGGGTATATTTACTAAACTGCGGGTTTGAAAAAGTGGAGATGTTTCCTATAGCAACCAATGGAGTATTAAAACTAATTGAGACTAAGTATACTCAGTGAACGCCGACACGCGTTTTGCTGGTGGTGCTTTTTGCCGAGTGTAGTTAGTCTCAATAGTTTTCACATTTAATACTCAGATTTTTGACATTTCGAGACTGTTAGTGCACCATAAAAAAACAAAAACATTCTTTTCTTCTAAATATTAAAATCAATTTCACGCAAGATACACTACGCAAATTGGCATACATTCCATTATATATCACTGTCTCATGAACAGCAAATAGTCCATGTGAGATAATGTATATAAAACAGTGATTTTCTGCCTGGGGCCCTTTAAACTGAATTTAGGAACCAAGACAATTGTCTCAGTCGCCTTGCCTTGAGCCAGTTTTGTTTGCAGTGATCTAAGAAAGAACCTAAAATTAGATTTTCATCTCATGGGTCCGGAGTAGAAATCCACATCCGTAGCTTACATTTTTAAAAATACCTATTCCAAAATAATAATCCAATGATAAGTTATAAGCTATCACAAAGTATTAACACAATAATACAGAAATACCTTCAAAATAATTGAATTGTATCTGTAACATTTAACCATTTCATCTGAAATGCCATATCATATGCACAATCCTTAAGATACTTAAAGACCCTACACAATCCACTGTCCACCCTATTATTTCTGCAAGGTGGTCACTATTGCAACACTTAGCCATCTGCATTGACTTGCAAAATTGGACACTGCAGTTCAGAGAGCTACTGGCGAGAAATCGGGCCTAAACTTTCAGGTCTGTGGAGAAAGATGGGATGGTAGTCCCACAATGTAAAATTTAAATAAAACACACAACCCTCGTTACAACCATATTACTTTAATAAAAATAATAAAACCCCTAAACTAAACCACACACCTCTTTCAAACCACATATATTTATTAAAAATAATAAATCCCCATATACTTACCATCTAATGTCATCATCTGTAAATGATCCAATCTTGTAAGCTCCATTAGGCTTGAAACCAACCGTAAAACTCCCCATAATATTCCACAGGTCCTGGAGTAGTTAAAAAAAAAAATAACCCCCCCAAAATATTCCAAATGTTCTTGAAAATAAACTTCTTTTCTTAAGTCTAAAAGACCCCACAATGGTAAAAGAATCTGACGTTGCAGCATAAAAAGCATTAAAAACGACTGTACTATGATCTTCTATGGAAGATCAACCGCTGCAGAATGGAATATCAACATACGCGAGGTCTATTTATACTGTAGGGGGTTTCCCATGACAGTCTGGAATTATGTAAGTAAAAACTTTATAAGATTTCCAATTTGTCTTGGGTAAATCAAATACTATTATATTTATCACCAAGGGATGTGAACTGGAAGAAACCATTTCATTTAGAAAGTGATTCTGAAACAAAGGGATCAAGTACTGTATCTATAATCTTCCTGACACTGGATGAACTGATTGTTTTCAAGAACACAGGACACATAATTTTACTGGGTAACTATCACAACTCACATCTTGGAAACCCTACTGATATTCATATATCACAAAAGGTACTATTTCTATTGTCTGTCACGGTTGGAAATATATTTTAACTGTTCTATTGGATATTACTTGGATCTTTCAACATTATCCCTTTTCGAACACCAATACTAACTGAGATTGTACATTTGACAACCTGTGGAGCACTTGATTAACATTTACCTGATATTTAAATTGACCTCTTTCAAACAGATAATTGCATGTCACTCATAAGATACTTACATGCTTTGTTTTCATTGATAAGCATTTTTTAGCTCCTTATTTGAGTATGTAATAACATTTATTAGAGTTACCACATATTGGGCCTGATTCATCAAGGCGCGTATCTGCCAATTTTGAGCATGCCGTACGCAGAATCACGCTGCGCTTTGCTCGAACAGACAGATACGGACGCGAAACAGAAAGACACGGACAAATACGCAAGCAATGTTCGTGCGATAGTGAGCGCGAGGAGCATTTACTACAGCTTCTGACTTCGTGGCGTGAACTTGGCGGGGAAGGAGCGTTTTCCCGTAGTCAATATACAATAGGGTTGTGTCAAACTCGAGCACACGTAGCTGCGGCCGTATCAAGCTCTACACACATCAAAGTTACTTGTTTTTCTGCCGTATCTCTTGCACCAACTCTGGGGCTAGTCTAAGCCCCGATCAGTAATTATGACAGTCTCTTATGCATGTTGTAACATAAGTTTGCAATGACGAGCAACTGTAAAATTTATTTTTATGTTCAGTAGACATCAACAAAGTTCTAATAAATGTATTTCATGAACTTTTTTTTTTTAAAAAACACTTTTTTTTGCAGTTTTAACATTAATGTCTTTATTATTACCATGTGACATTAATTGTATAATGTTTTCATTTTCCTGTGCGTTCTTTTGATACCGTATATACTCGAGTATAAGCCGAGTTTTTCAGCACATTTTTTGTGCTGAAAAAGCCCCCCCTCGGCTTATACTCGAGTGATGCTCCAGGACCACACTTTTTTACTCTACATCCCCGAGTTTCACATACCGCGCATGCGTGGCCAGCAGCGCTCATCGGAAGCAGTCAGCAGGGAGGTCACACTTCGCCCGGCGTCCAACCACGCAGCCTGACCAGAACACCAGCGCCCGCCTGACCCCATCATCGGCAGTCGTCCACGGGCAGACCGCACGCAGCCTCTACGGGACCCTACACAGCATCCAAGGCATCCCGCATGATGATAGCTTTAACGCATTTACCACCATCTAAAGGTAATTGTACAATATCACCACATCTGCAAGTCTGGAAGTCACTACCTTTTGAACATTATTCCACTTTGAACACTATTCCACTGTGCACCTACCTCGCAGACACAAGTGCTGCAGATCCATCTGTTTATCGGCACATCCAATTACTATTTCAGTAGCAGTATTACTTTTTTGTTTTCACATACTGTTTTACTGTATACCACTGTATTTATCCAGTGTATCATCTATTTCCTTGCCCATCACCTTAACCCCCAATCCCGCTGCTTCTAATGAATGTGCTTCCACTGTAGTGGAAGCATGGGATCTCAGCTGAATGTATAAAAGTAAAGTAAAGTAAAAAAATTTACCAGTAGCTGCTGCATTTCCCACCCTAGGCTTATACTCGAGTCAATAAGTTTTCCCAGTTTTTTGTGGTAAAATTAGGTGCCTCGGCTTATAATCGGGTCGACTTATACTCGAGTATATACGGTAATTTATAACCAACATAGGGTTTGGATATATCCTGCAATGTCTTGTGTAGTAGAGCACAGCAGATCTACACCCGAATTCAACAGCGCATGTATCTTTAAATCCATTCCTTGATCAATTCAGGAGTCTGCAACTCCTGGATACGTGCGTAGAAATACGGAGCGCGGGTTGCACTCAAAATACATGCCTTGATTAATCAGGCCCATTGTGTCTATATATGAGCGCAGGTTTTCTCTATTATATTCGCTTGTCACTGCTGAAAGATCATATGTTAGTACAGTCCTGACCTCACATGTTTGTCGTTGTTGGAAGATCATACATGTCACCATGTACACATCTTGTATATATTTCCTACTAATAATTCTGTTTTTTTGTACTATTCATGACCATAATTGTATTCTGTCTAGTTGTTCTGTTGTACCAATATTGCCCTAAAAGTATTAATAGTAAAAAGAAAATAATGACGGTATGAGAAAGGTAAGTGAATGGAATGTAATAGGTTTGCAATGAAGGCAGTACTAGAAGTGACAGTATGGCATACCACCATATACCAGCCCACTACGACCACTGGGCATCATGATTGTAATTGAGGGAGGTGTAACCTTATAAGTCTACACAGTCACAATCACAGTGTTTCAAATAGTACTAACAAGATCTTTTCAAATTGTTACTGGCCTGTTGTATGCTTAATGATGCATGAAATGTTCACTTAAAATGTACCAAACTTTTGTATATTTACTGATAAACCCATGAACTAAGCAGTTCTTACATTTTTTTCTATGTGTTGTCTGATCCCACCTTCTCTCATTCTCCAAACTCTTTAACTTCCCTAGGTTACCCTATTACCAAACTTTACCCAGTTCACACAAGACATCAACCCTCTGCCCCCTACCAACAAAGCTGTGTGAGTGGATCATATAGCCCACTAAGCACTTTTTACCTTTGCAATGAACCTGGCTGGACCAATATGCAAGATGTAGTACTTAACCTCATGCATCAAACTCCTATTGTCCTGTAGATTGTAAACTTGCCAGCAGGTCCTTCTTGCGTCTCTGTCTGTATTGCTCAGAATTGATTGATTACTATGTTTGTTCCCAATTGTAAAGCGTTACGGAATATGCTGGTGTTATATTAATAAAGAATATATAGATAGGTATATATAGATATATCATTTCTATAAAGTATATACAAACTTCTATAAAATTCTACATTTCCACTTCAACACCTTCATTGTTTACATGCAGTGGTGAATTGGAGGCAGATGAGATATAACAGCTGACCAGCCTGGTCATGTGACTGGCTTACATCATGAACAGCCTTTGTGATGTCACCCAGCTTTGGTATACAAGTTACTGCTTGGTACAGAACAGTCAGTTATCAAATGAGTGTGTGCTGTGTATCACACATAGTTTACTGCTGTGCCTGTGTCTGCTGATATATCTTACAGTATAAGGTATGTTTATTTTAATCTAAGTGTTGTACAAAAATCTTTGTGAAATGTTTGAAAGTATAGTTTAACATATTCAAACTGAAAGTGAAATTCCCAAATTATTAGGCTTAAACAGTTCCATTAAATATTGGGATGTTTTTAAAATAAAAAAATGACACTGCCATGGCCATCAACTAGTACCTGTTGTGTTATTTTCCCGGCAAGGAGAGGATTTATTAGTTAATTGAAACCTTTATCTGCAATTCTATTTTTTTAATCTAATTGGGTACGGTCGTGACCTCACCTATGTCGTTAAAGCAAAAGAATAGTTAAAAATACTAATTTAAGAAATATCAAGAAGTGGATTTCCACCCATAGTGCTTCAAAACTTTTTAAGGTAATTAAACAAATACAGTTAGTATGGGAAAGAGTCAACCATTCATTTGCACTATCCAAAAGGGAATCTTACTGGATATATGAGCTCACATATTGACCTATCTGGCCTTTATGATGATTTCGATATAACCTAACACATTGTTGGTCTTATTTTATACAAAATATTAATTGTCCCGTTCTTATTAGAATTTAAAGCTACTATTTAAGCCACCTCTTGAATAGTAAATTGAACTGACAGTATGGAACCCCTGATGTCTGGGTTAACACAATGGGTGGAGCTAGAACTGTTGTATAGGACCTTTTTGCACAGTATTAAATAAGCCTAGTATTGTGATATATTTGTTATATGTAGTATGTCTGGTGAGAGTAGGTTAATTGTAATGCGATCAACTGAACACACAAAATATCGCAAATTAATTGGTACAAAACTGTGTTACTGGATTTATCTTTTTTACAGAGTTTTCTTTAGCTGTAACTTTGAGTTAGATCGGTGTTAAATGGGGTGTCTGCCATTTTAATTGCGATGCTTAATAAGGAAAATATGCCTATCAAATATATAAAATGTGAATGCCATTCAGTAATGTTGGAGCTAGGTAGGGGAGGGAGGTCTAGAGTGTTCACTTATTGCTCAGCATTCCATATTTTATGTACCTATACATCTTCAAAACAGGCCCCAGCATTCCAGGATCCAGGCAAGATACCAGCAGCAGGTCATGAAATCTGTAATAACAGGTAGGAGAAATTTTAGTCTTCCTAATTTTGTTTCCTAACCTCTCTTGCTCATTTGCACTTTTTCTGTTCTCTATCTTTCACCATCCTCGTTATCCTGTTCTTCCCTCTGCTGTGTTTCTACCTTTCATTTACTTACCTCCTCCATCTTCCTCTCCACTTTACCTCCTCCATCACTCCCCCTTATTCCCTCCATGTTCACTGCTTCCTGCTCAATCCATAGGAGGAGGCGGGGAGTTTTATCTGACCATAATTAAGTGTTGTGTTTGAACTAAACATGCTAATCATCTGGGAATTGTTAAAATATTTTATTGTAATACAATTTTGTTGATTTTTAAAAATAGAACCCCAACTTTCCAGGAGCCAGCCAAACGGCAACAAAGCTGCAAGAACAGGTAAGAGAGAACTACAGTTTGTCACAGTTACTGGTGAGTTTTTTTGTATTGTAGAATACAATATTGTAATATAATTTGTTACTACACTGTAATATAATGTGTTGCATACTACATTGTACATTCCCATTTTTATCTATTGTAGATATTATACTGGTTGTAATCTTTATGTGTAATAACAGAATAATATCAAGATAAGAACAAAGGGAAGTAACAGAGACTAGTAACAGAATGCTAACATAGAAAGATAACAGATTAATAACACTGGGTAATAATATAATAATAATAGCATGGTGATAAAAAAGAGAATACAATAACAATAATATAGAGTAATGACAGAATAATAACTCAGGGTAATGACAGAGCATAAAAGAATGACCTCACAGGGTAATAACAGAGATTAACAGAATAATAAAACAGTGTAATAATAGAGAGTAAAACCAGGTTAATTACATAAGGTAATAAAGTTACAAAAGAAAAATGTTGAAGTTTAATAACAGAGAGCAATGACAAAGGGCAATAAAAAAGTTAAGAGAGAATAACAACACAGGGTAATAATAAGAAAAAAAGCATTGTAATAATACAGGGTAAAAATAAAATAATAACAGAATAATAACACAGGCTAATGACAGAAATGAATACAGAAACTTAACACACTAATAACAGAGTGTAATAATAGAATAATAATGCAGGGTAATAACAGAGACATAGTGTAATAATATAGAGTAAAATAGAATAATAACAGAGTGTAATAACAGAATAAAAATAGAAACAGCAAAAAATAAAAGAGAGTAATACAGAATAATAACATTGGGTAATAACACAAGGAAATAGCAGAATAATAACATAGGTAAATAAAATATATCACAAGGTAAGAACAGAGATTAAACATACAGGGTCAAACAATAAAAACAGATGGTAATAATGAAAAGTACAGGAAAAATAATAACAGAGATTAAAAACTGAAAGTAATACAGAATGATAACACAGGGTACGTGCATTGAGCAATAACAGAATAATAACAAATAGAATAATAGCACAGGGTAATAACATAGAGGAATAACAGACAAATACAAATAAAACGCAAAATGCATGGCAATAATACAAGTTAAAAATAATGTAAACAGAGGGTAATAACAAAATAACAGGCTAACAAAAGAGAGTAATACAGTGTAATAACACTGGTAAAATGTTGGGTAAAAACAAGGAGCAAAAACACAGCTTAATAATAAATACACAAGGCGCTAACATAAAGTAATAATACAAGGAAATTAAATAATAATAACTCAGGACAAAAAAAAAGAGTATGATACAATAATACCACCACATCCCCTTCTCATCTGGTTTTGTTAGAAATTTTTTATACCATGAATTCGTTTAATTATTCTCTCAATAAAAACAACAATAACACAAGGTAATACCAGAGAGTAAAAACTCAATAATAACAGAATAATAACAGTGAGTAAATACACAGGATAATAAAAGAGTAATGTAAAGGTATTATAATATAGCTTAATAACAGAATAACTCATAAAAAAGCAGAATAATAACATAAGGTCATAACAGAATAATAACACAGACTAATAATGCAGGAAAAAATAGAACAATAACTAATAAAAACTAATTCAGGAGAATAGCCAACAGCAATAACACTGGGTAAAAACCTAGAATAATAACAGTATAATAAGACAAGGTAATAACAGCGAGAAATATAGTATAATAACACAAGGCGACAACCAATAATAGTAATGGGGGTTAATAAAATAATGAGCCGGAGCAAAAGCAAAGAGTATGATAGAATAATACCACCTCACCCTCTCCCCCATGTTGTTTTGTTAGATGTTTTTAATACTATAAATTGATTTAATTGTTCTGTAGTTTGAATGCCATTGATTTTGCAAATATAACTTGCAACATCTTTTTTCTTTTTTGGGTCTCTGTATCTCATACAAATGTCATGAAAATTATATATTTTTCTTTCGCTCTTATTAAAAACCGCAGGACTTCTCGTGATATGATAACATTTAACCCCATGTTTTATGATGTTTAGAATTTAAATTTTATTGTATGGCAATGTTATATTTCATTTGTGTCTTGTTCTCTTACTAAAATCTTTATTGCAAAAAACCAATACCACAAGGTCATACCAGAGAGTAGAAACTCAATAATAACAGAGAGTTATTACACAGGGTAAAATTGTAAGATACAGATAGACCACCCCTGCCCTCAAGAAGAAGTACAGAGGGCATTGGTAGGGCGGATCCTCTTCTTGGGGGTAGGGCCTTCTCTCAACCCTAGGGTCACCATAGAAAAACTGAGATTAAAAATAAAATAAATAAAGAGAGTCATAACAGAGAGTAATTACACAGGATAATATGAGAACAATAAAACAGGCTAATGACAGAAAGTATTAACTGAGCAAAAGCAAAGCCCAAAATTTGAGAGTATAAATAGAATAACACATAGTAATAACATAGGGTTATAACAGAGAGCACTAACGTCGGAGAATAGCTAAGAATAATAACTCATTGTAATAACAGAGTAATAACAGAATAACAGCACAAGATAAAAACAGAGTAATATAGAATAGCAAAACAAGTTAATAACAAATATTTCTAATACAGACTAATAACAGAATAATAACACTGTAGTAATAATAGAAACTAAAAACAGGATAATTACATTGATAAAAGCAAAAATAACAGATTAATAATAGAATAAAAATCCAAGATCAAAATTAGAAAACCCGCGCCCTCAAGAAGAAGTACAGAGGGTATTGGGAGGGTGGATCCTCTTCTTGGGGGCATGGCATTCTCACCACCCTAGAGTCACCCTAGTATAACTGAGATTAAAAACAAAATAACAGAAGGTAATAAAACAGAGTCATAACACAGGATAATGATGTAGGAAAAAAACCAGAATAATAACGCTGGGTAATATCAGAGAGTAATAACATAGGAGAATAGCCAAGATTAATAACACAGGGCTAAAATCCTAGAATAATAACAGTATAATTACTCGAGGTGATAACAAAGAGTAATATAATAGAATAACACAATGCGATAACCGATAATAGTAATACAGATTAACAAAATAATAAAAACTCAGAGCAAAAGCAAAGAGTATGATAGAATAATACCACCTCACCCTCTCGTCCATGTTGTTTTTTTAGATGTTTTCTATAGTATAAATTGGTCTAATTGTTACGTACTTTGAATGCCATTGAGTTTACAAATGTAACTTGTAATATCTTTTATCTTTTGCGCACTCTTTATCGCATATAATTGTTATTTAAATGATATATTTTTCTTTACCTCTTATTAATAAACGCAGGACTTCTGATGTTATTTGATAATATTTAACTCCATGTTTTATGATGTTTATAATTTATATTTTATTGTATGACAATGTTGTATTTCATTTGTGTCTTGTTCTCTTACTAAAATCTTTATTGCAAAAAAACAGTACCACAAGGTAATACCGGAGAGTAAAATCTCAATAATAACAGAGAATAATAATAGAGAGTTATTACACAGGGTAATAACAGAGTAACATAAAGGTATAATAACATAGCTTAATAACAGAATAATAACTTAGAAAATAAACAGAATAATAACACAGGGTCTTAAAAGAATAATAACACAGAGTAATAATAGATATTTAAAACAGAATAATAACAAAGAATCAAAACAATAATAACAAAGTAATAACCTTGAGAGATAACAAAATAAAAATGTAAGATACAAATAGACCAACCCTACCCTCAAGAAGAAGTACAGAGGGCATTGGGAGGGTGGATCCTCTTGTTGGGGGTAGGGCCTTCTCTCAACCCTAGGGTCACCATAGAAAAACTGAGATTAAAAATAAAATAACAAGAGGAAATAAAAGAGAGTCATAACAGAAAGTAATTACACAGAATAATAAGAGAACAATAAAACAGGCTAATAACAGAAAGTATTAACTGAGCAAAAACAAAGCCCAATAATTGAGAGTATAAATAGAATAACACAGGGTAAAAACAAATAGTAATTACATAGGGTTATAACAGAGAGCACTAATGTCGGAGAATAGCTAAGAATAATAACTCATTGTAATAACAGAGTAATAACAGAATAACAGCACAAGATAAAAACAGAGTAATATAAAATAGCAAAACAAGTTAATAACAAATATTTCTAATACAGACTAATAACAGAATAATAACACTGTAGTAATAATAGAAACTAAAAACAGGATAATTACATTGATAAAAGCAAAAATAACAGATTAATAATAGAATAAAAATCCAAGATCAAAATTAGAAAACCCGCGCCCTCAAGAAGAAGTACAGAGGGTATTGGGAGGGTGGATCCTCTTCTTGGGGGCATGGCATTCTCACCACCCTAGAGTCACCCTAGTATAACTGAGATTAAAAACAAAATAACAGAAGGTAATAAAACAGAGTCATAACACAGGATAATGATGTAGGAAAAAAAACAGAATAATAACGCTGGGTAATATCAGAGAGTAATAACATAGGAGAATAGCCAAGATTAATAACACAGGGCTAAAATCCTAGAATAATAACAGTATAATTACTCGAGGTGATAACAAAGAGTAATATAATAGAATAACACAAAGCGATAACCGATAATAGTAATACAGATTAACAAAATAATAAAAACTCAGAGCAAAAGCAAAGAGTATGATAGAATAATACCACCTCACCCTCTTGTCCATGTTGTTTTTTTAGATGTTTTCTATAGTATAAATTGGTCTAATTGTTACGTACTTTGAATGCCATTGAGTTTACAAATGTAACTTGTAATATCTTTTATCTTTTGCGCATTCTTTATCGCATATAATTGTTATGTAAATGATATATTTTTCTTTACCTCTTATTAATAAACGCAGGACTTCTGATGTTATTTGATAATATTTAACTCCATGTTTTATGATGTTTATAATTTATATTTTATTGTATGACAATGTTGTATTTCATTTGTGTCTTGTTCTCTTACTAAAATCTTTATTGCAAAAAAACAGTACCACAAGGTAATACCGGAGAGTAAAATCTCAATAATAACAGAGAATAATAATAGAGAGTTATTACACAGGGTAATAACAGAGTAACATAAAGGTATAATAACATAGCTTAATAACAGAATAATAACTTAGAAAATAAACAGAATAATAACACAGGGTCTTAAAAGAATAATAACACAGAGTAATAATAGATATTTAAAACAGAATAATAACAAAGAATCAAAACAATAATAACAAAGTAATAACCTTGAGAGATAACAAAATAAAAATGTAAGATACAAATAGACCAACCCTACCCTCAAGAAAAAGTACAGAGGGCATTGGGAGGGTGGATCCTCTTGTTGGAGGTAGGGCCTTCTCTCAACCCTAGGGTCATCATAGAAAAACTGAGATTAAAAATAAAATAACAAGAGGAAATAAAAGAGAGTCATAACAGAGAGTAATTACACAGAATAATAAGAGAACAATAAAACAGGCTAATAACAGAAAGTATTAACTGAGCAAAAACAAAGCCCAATAATTGAGAGTATAAATAGAATAACACAGGTTAAAAACAAATAGTAATTACATAGGAATATAACAGAGAGCACTAACGTTGGAGAATAGCTAAGAATAATAACTCATTGTAATAACAGAGTAATAACAGAATAACAGCACAAGATAAAAACAGAGTAATATAAAATAGCAAAACAAGTTAATAACAAATATTTCTAATACAGACTAATAACAGAATAATAACACTGTAGTAATAATAGAAACTAAAAACAGGATAATTACATTGATAAAAGCAAAAATAACAGATTAATAATAGAATAAAAATCCAATATCAAAATTGGAAAACCCCTGCCCTCAAGAAGAAGTACAGAGGGTATTGGGAGGGTGGATCCTCTTCTTGGGGGCATGGCATTCTCACCACTCTAGAGTCACCCTAGTATAACTGAGATTAAAAACAAAATAACAGAAGGTAATAAAACAGAGTCATAACACAGGATAATGATGTAGGAAAAAAACCAGAATAATAACGCTGGGTAATATCAGAGAGTAATAACATAGGAGAATAGCCAAGATTAATAACACAGGGCTAAAATCCTAGAATAATAACAGTATAATTACTCGAGGTGATAACAAAGAGTAATATAATAGAATAACACAAAGCGATAACCGATAATAGTAATACAGATTAACAAAATAATAAAAACTCAGAGCAAAATCAAAGAGTACGATAGAATAATACCACCTCACCCTCTCGTCCATGTTGTTTTTTTTAGATGTTTTCTATAGTATAAATTGGTCTAATTGTTACGTACTTTGAATGCCATTGAGTTTACAAATGTAACTTGTAATATCTTTTATCTTTTGCGCACTCTTTATCGCATATAATTGTTATGTAAATGATATATTTTTCTTTACCTCTTATTAATAAACGCAGGACTTCTGATGTTATTTGATAATATTTAACTCCATGTTTTATGATGTTTATAATTTATATTTTATTGTATGACAATGTTGTATTTCATTTGTGTCTTGTTCTCTTACTAAAATCTTTATTGCAAAAAAACAGTACCACAAGGTAATACCAGAGAGTAAAATCTCAATAATAACAGAATAATAATAGAGAGTTATTACACAGGGTAATAACAGAGTAACATAAAGGTATAATAACATAGCTTAATAACAGAATAATAACTTAGAAAATAAACAGAATAATAACACAGGGTCTTAAAAGAATAATAACACAGAGTAATAATAGATATTTAAAACAGAATAATAACAAAGAATCAAAACAATAATAACAAAGTAATAACCTTGAGAGATAACAGAATAAAAATGTAAGATACAAATAGACCACCCCTGCCCTCAAGAAGAAGTACAGAGGGCATTGGGAGGGTGGATCCTCTTGTTGGGTGTAGGGCCTTCTCTCAACCTTAGGGTCACCATAGAAAAACTGAGATTAAAAATAAAATAAATAAAATAACAAGAGGAAATAAAAGAGAGTCATAACAGAAAGTAATTACACAGAATAATAAGAGAACAATAAAACAGGCTAATAACAGAAAGTATTAACTGAGCAAAAACAAAGCCCAATAATTGAGAGTATAAATAGAATAACACAGGGTAAAAACAAATAGTAATTACATAGGGTTATAACAGAGAGCACTAATGTCGGAGAATAGCTAAGAATAATAACTCATTGTAATAACAGAGTAATAACAGAATAACAGCACAAGATAAAAACAGAGTAATATAAAATAGCAAAACAAGTTAATAACAAATATTTCTAATACAGACTAATAACAGAATAATAACACTGTAGTAATAATAGAAACTAAAAACAGGATAATTACATTGATAAAAGCAAAAATAACAGATTAATAATAGAATAAAAATCCAAGATCAAAATTAGAAAACCCGCGCCCTCAAGAAGAAGTACAGAGGGTATTGGGAGGGTGGATCCTCTTCTTGGGGGCATGGCATTCTCACCACCCTAGAGTCACCCTAGTATAACTGAGATTAAAAACAAAATAACAGAAGGTAATAAAACAGAGTCATAACACAGGATAATGATGTAGGAAAAAAAACAGAATAATAACGCTGGGTAATATCAGAGAGTAATAACATAGGAGAATAGCCAAGATTAATAACACAGGGCTAAAATCCTAGAATAATAACAGTATAATTACTCGAGGTGATAACAAAGAGTAATATAATAGAATAACACAAAGCGATAACCGATAATAGTAATACAGATTAACAAAATAATAAAAACTCAGAGCAAAAGCAAAGAGTATGATAGAATAATACCACCTCACCCTCTCGTCCATGTTGTTTTTTTAGATGTTTTCTATAGTATAAATTGGTCTAATTGTTACGTACTTTGAATGCCATTGAGTTTACAAATGTAACTTGTAATATCTTTTATCTTTTGCGCATTCTTTATCGCATATAATTGTTATGTAAATGATATATTTTTCTTTACCTCTTATTAATAAACGCAGGACTTCTGATGTTATTTGATAATATTTAACTCCATGTTTTATGATGTTTATAATTTATATTTTATTGTATGACAATGTTGTATTTCATTTGTGTCTTGTTCTCTTACTAAAATCTTTATTGCAAAAAAACAGTACCACAAGGTAATACCGGAGAGTAAAATCTCAATAATAACAGAGAATAATAATAGAGAGTTATTACACAGGGTAATAACAGAGTAACATAAAGGTATAATAACATAGCTTAATAACAGAATAATAACTTAGAAAATAAACAGAATAATAACACAGGGTCTTAAAAGAATAATAACACAGAGTAATAATAGATATTTAAAACAGAATAATAACAAAGAATCAAAACAATAATAACAAAGTAATAACCTTGAGAGATAACAAAATAAAAATGTAAGATACAAATAGACCAACCCTACCCTCAAGAAAAAGTACAGAGGGCATTGGGAGGGTGGATCCTCCTGTTGGAGGTAGGGCCTTCTCTCAACCCTAGGGTCATCATAGAAAAACTGAGATTAAAAATAAAATAACAAGAGGAAATAAAAGAGAGTCATAACAGAGAGTAATTACACAGAATAATAAGAGAACAATAAAACAGGCTAATAACAGAAAGTATTAACTGAGCAAAAACAAAGCCCAATAATTGAGAGTATAAATAGAATAACACAGGTTAAAAACAAATAGTAATTACATAGGAATATAACAGAGAGCACTAACGTTGGAGAATAGCTAAGAATAATAACTCATTGTAATAACAGAGTAATAACAGAATAACAGCACAAGATAAAAACAGAGTAATATAAAATAGCAAAACAAGTTAATAACAAATATTTCTAATACAGACTAATAACAGAATAATAACACTGTAGTAATAATAGAAACTAAAAACAGGATAATTACATTGATAAAAGCAAAAATAACAGATTAATAATAGAATAAAAATCCAAGATCAAAATTAGAAAACCCCTGCCCTCAAGAAGAAGTACAGAGGGTATTGGGAGGGTGGATCCTCTTCTTGGGGGCATGGCATTCTCACCACTCTAGAGTCACCCTAGTATAACTGAGACTAAAAACAAAATAACAGAAGGTAATAAAACAGAGTCATAACACAGGATAATGATGTAGGAAAAAAACCAGAATAATAACGCTGGGTAATATCAGAGAGTAATAACATAGGAGAATAGCCAAGATTAATAACACAGGGCTAAAATCCTAGAATAATAACAGTATAATTACTCGAGGTGATAACAAAGAGTAATATAATAGAATAACACAAAGCGATAACCGATAATAGTAATACAGATTAACAAAATAACAAAAACTCAGAGCAAAAGCAAAGAGTACGATAGAATAATACCACCTCACCCTCTCGTCCATGTTGTTTTTTTTAGATGTTTTCTATAGTATAAATTGGTGTAATTGTTACGTACTTTGAATGCCATTGAGTTTACAAATGTAACTTGTAATATCTTTTATCTTTTGCGCACTCTTTATCGCATATAATTGTTATGTAAATTATATATTTTTCTTTACCTCTTATTAATAAACGCAGGACTTCTGATGTTATTTGATAATATTTAACTCCATGTTTTATGATGTTTATAATTTATATTTTATTGTATGACAATGTTGTATTTCATTTGTGTCTTGTTCTCTTACTAAAATCTTTATTGCAAAAAAACAGTACCACAAGGTAATACCAGAGAGTAAAATCTCAATAATAACAGAATAATAATAGAGAGTTATTACACAGGGTAATAACAGAGTAACATAAAGGTATAATAACATAGCTTAATAACAGAATAATAACTTAGAAAATAAACAGAATAATAACACAGGGTCTTAAAAGAATAATAACACAGAGTAATAATAGATATTTAAAACAGAATAATAACAAAGAATCAAAACAATAATAACAAAGTAATAACCTTGAGAGATAACAGAATAAAAATGTAAGATACAAATAGACCACCCCTGCCCTCAAGAAGAAGTACAGAGGGCATTGGGAGGGTGGATCCTCTTGTTGGGTGTAGGGCCTTCTCTCAACCTTAGGGTCACCATAGAAAAACTGAGATTAAAAATAAAATAAATAAAATAACAAGAGGAAATAAAAGAGAGTCATAACAGAAAGTAATTACACAGAATAATAAGAGAACAATAAAACAGGCTAATAACAGAAAGTATTAACTGAGCAAAAACAAAGCCCAATAATTGAGAGTATAAATAGAATAACACAGGGTAAAAACAAATAGTAATTACATAGGGTTATAACAGAGAGCACTAATGTCGGAGAATAGCTAAGAATAATAACGCATTGTAATAACAGAGTAATAACAGAATAACAGCACAAGATAAAAACAGAGTAATATAAAATAGCAAAACAAGTTAATAACAAATATTTCTAATACAGACTAATAACAGAATAATAACACTGTAGTAATAATAGAAACTAAAAACAGGATAATTACATTGATAAAAGCAAAAATAACAGATTAATAATAGAATAAAAATCCAAGATCAAAATTAGAAAACCCGCGCCCTCAAGAAGAAGTACAGAGGGTATTGGGAGGGTGGATCCTCTTCTTGGGGGCATGGCATTCTCACCACCCTAGAGTCACCCTAGTATAACTGAGATTAAAAACAAAATAACAGAAGGTAATAAAACAGAGTCATAACACAGGATAATGATGTAGGAAAAAAAACAGAATAATAACGCTGGGTAATATCAGAGAGTAATAACATAGGAGAATAGCCAAGATTAATAACACAGGGCTAAAATCCTAGAATAATAACAGTATAATTACTCGAGGTGATAACAAAGAGTAATATAATAGAATAACACAAAGCGATAACCGATAATAGTAATACAGATTAACAAAATAATAAAAACTCAGAGCAAAAGCAAAGAGTATGATAGAATAATACCACCTCACCCTCTCGTCCATGTTGTTTTTTTAGATGTTTTCTATAGTATAAATTGGTCTAATTGTTACGTACTTTGAATGCCATTGAGTTTACAAATGTAACTTGTAATATCTTTTATCTTTTGCGCATTCTTTATCGCATATAATTGTTATGTAAATGATATATTTTTCTTTACCTCTTATTAATAAACGCAGGACTTCTGATGTTATTTGATAATATTTAACTCCATGTTTTATGATGTTTATAATTTATATTTTATTGTATGACAATGTTGTATTTCATTTGTGTCTTGTTCTCTTACTAAAATCTTTATTGCAAAAAAACAGTACCACAAGGTAATACCGGAGAGTAAAATCTCAATAATAACAGAGAATAATAATAGAGAGTTATTACACAGGGTAATAACAGAGTAACATAAAGGTATAATAACATAGCTTAATAACAGAATAATAACTTAGAAAATAAACAGAATAATAACACAGGGTCTTAAAAGAATAATAACACAGAGTAATAATAGATATTTAAAACAGAATAATAACAAAGAATCAAAACAATAATAACAAAGTAATAACCTTGAGAGATAACAAAATAAAAATGTAAGATACAAATAGACCAACCCTACCCTCAAGAAAAAGTACAGAGGGCATTGGGAGGGTGGATCCTCTTGTTGGAGGTAGGGCCTTCTCTCAACCCTAGGGTCATCATAGAAAAACTGAGATTAAAAATAAAATAACAAGAGGAAATAAAAGAGAGTCATAACAGAGAGTAATTACACAGAATAATAAGAGAACAATAAAACAGGCTAATAACAGAAAGTATTAACTGAGCAAAAACAAAGCCCAATAATTGAGAGTATAAATAGAATAACACAGGTTAAAAACAAATAGTAATTACATAGGAATATAACAGAGAGCACTAACGTTGGAGAATAGCTAAGAATAATAACTCATTGTAATAACAGAGTAATAACAGAATAACAGCACAAGATAAAAACAGAGTAATATAAAATAGCAAAACAAGTTAATAACAAATATTTCTAATACAGACTAATAACAGAATAATAACACTGTAGTAATAATAGAAACTAAAAACAGGATAATTACATTGATAAAAGCAAAAATAACAGATTAATAATAGAATAAAAATCCAATATCAAAATTAGAAAACCCCTGCCCTCAAGAAGAAGTACAGAGGGTATTGGGAGGGTGGATCCTCTTCTTGGGGGCATGGTATTCTCACCACTCTAGAGTCACCCTAGTATAACTGAGATTAAAAACAAAATAACAGAAGGTAATAAAACAGAGTCATAACACAGGATAATGATGTAGGAAAAAAACCAGAATAATAACGCTGGGTAATATCAGAGAGTAATAACATAGGAGAATAGCCAAGATTAATAACACAGGGCTAAAATCCTAGAATAATAACAGTATAATTACTCGAGGTGATAACAAAGAGTAATATAATAGAATAACACAAAGCGATAACCGATAATAGTAATACAGATTAACAAAATAATAAAAACTCAGAGCAAAAGCAAAGAGTACGATAGAATAATACCACCTCACCCTCTCGTCCATGTTGTTTTTTTTAGATGTTTTCTATAGTATAAATTGGTGTAATTGTTACGTACTTTGAATGCCATTGAGTTTACAAATGTAACTTGTAATATCTTTTATCTTTTGCGCACTCTTTATCGCATATAATTGTTATGTAAATTATATATTTTTCTTTACCTCTTATTAATAAACGCAGGACTTCTGATGTTATTTGATAATATTTAACTCCATGTTTTATGATGTTTATAATTTATATTTTATTGTATGACAATGTTGTATTTCATTTGTGTCTTGTTCTCTTACTAAAATCTTTATTGCAAAAAAACAGTACCACAAGGTAATACCAGAGAGTAAAATCTCAATAATAACAGAATAATAATAGAGAGTTATTACACAGGGTAATAACAGAGTAACATAAAGGTATAATAACATAGCTTAATAACAGAATAATAACTTAGAAAATAAACAGAATAATAACACAGGGTCTTAAAAGAATAATAACACAGAGTAATAATAGATATTTAAAACAGAATAATAACAAAGAATCAAAACAATAATAACAAAGTAATAACCTTGAGAGATAACAGAATAAAAATGTAAGATACAAATAGACCACCCCTGCCCTCAAGAAGAAGTACAGAGGGCATTGGGAGGGTGGATCCTCTTGTTGGGTGTAGGGCCTTCTCTCAACCTTAGGGTCACCATAGAAAAACTGAGATTAAAAATAAAATAAATAAAATAACAAGAGGAAATAAAAGAGAGTCATAACAGAGAGTAATTACACAGAATAATAAGAGAACAATAAAACAGGCTAATAACAGAAAGTATTAACTGAGCAAAAACAAAGCCCAATAATTGAGAGTATAAATAGAATAACACAGGTTAAAAACAAATAGTAATTACATAGGAATATAACAGAGAGCACTAACGTTGGAGAATAGCTAAGAATAATAACTCATTGTAATAACAGAGTAATAACAGAATAACAGCACAAGATAAAAACAGAGTAATATAAAATAGCAAAACAAGTTAATAACAAATATTTCTAATACAGACTAATAACAGAATAATAACACTGTAGTAATAATAGAAACTAAAAACAGGATAATTACATTGATAAAAGCAAAAATAACAGATTAATAATAGAATAAAAATCCAATATCAAAATTAGAAAACCCCTGCCCTCAAGAAGAAGTACAGAGGGTATTGGGAGGGTGGATCCTCTTCTTGGGGGCATGGCATTCTCACCACTCTAGAGTCACCCTAGTATAACTGAGATTAAAAACAAAATAACAGAAGGTAATAAAACAGAGTCATAACACAGGATAATGATGTAGGAAAAAAACCAGAATAATAACGCTGGGTAATATCAGAGAGTAATAACATAGGAGAATAGCCAAGATTAAAAACACAGGGCTAAAATCCTAGAATAATAACAGTATAATTACTCGAGGTGATAACAAAGAGTAATATAATAGAATAACACAAAGCGATAACCGATAATAGTAATACAGATTAACAAAATAATAAAAACTCAGAGCAAAAGCAAAGAGTATGATAGAATAATACCACCTCACCCTCTCGTCCATGTTTTTTTTTAGATATTTTCTATAGTATAAATTGGTCTAATTGTTACGTACTTTGAATGCCATTGAGTTTACAAATGTAACTTGTAATATCCTTTATCTTTTGCGCACTCTTTATCGCATATAATTGTTATGTAAATTATATATTTTTCTTTACCTCTTATTAATAAACGCAGGACTTCTGATGTTATTTGATAATATTTAACTCCATGTTTTATGATGTTTATAATTTATATTTTATTGTATGACAATGTTGTATTTCATTTGTGTCTTGTTCTCTTACTAAAATCTTTATTGCAAAAAAACAGTACCACAAGGTAATACCAGAGAGTAAAATCTCAATAATAACAGAATAATAATAGAGAGTTATTACACAGGGTAATAACAGAGTAACATAAAGGTATAATAACATAGCTTAATAACAGAATAATAACTTAGAAAATAAACAGAATAATAACACAGGGTCTTAAAAGAATAATAACACAGAGTAATAATAGATATTTAAAACAGAATAATAACAAAGAATCAAAACAATAATAACAAAGTAATAACCTTGAGAGATAACAGAATAAAAATGTAAGATACAAATAGACCACCCCTGCCCTCAAGAAGAAGTACAGAGGGCATTGGGAGGGTGGATCCTCTTGTTGGGTGTAGGGCCTTCTCTCAACCTTAGGGTCACCATAGAAAAACTGAGATTAAAAATAAAATAAATAAAATAACAAGAGGAAATAAAAGAGAGTCATAACAGAGAGTAATTACACAGAATAATAAGAGAACAATAAAACAGGCTAATAACAGAAAGTATTAACTGAGCAAAAACAAAGCCCAATAATTGAGAGTATAAATAGAATAACACAGGTTAAAAACAAATAGTAATTACATAGGAATATAACAGAGAGCACTAACGTTGGAGAATAGCTAAGAATAATAACTCATTGTAATAACAGAGTAATAACAGAATAACAGCACAAGATAAAAACAGAGTAATATAAAATAGCAAAACAAGTTAATAACAAATATTTCTAATACAGACTAATAACAGAATAATAACACTGTAGTAATAATAGAAACTAAAAACAGGATAATTACATTGATAAAAGCAAAAATAACAGATTAATAATAGAATAAAAATCCAATATCAAAATTAGAAAACCCCTGCCCTCAAGAAGAAGTACAGAGGGTATTGGGAGGGTGGATCCTCTTCTTGGGGGCATGGCATTCTCACCACTCTAGAGTCACCCTAGTATAACTGAGATTAAAAACAAAATAACAGAAGGTAATAAAACAGAGTCATAACACAGGATAATGATGTAGGAAAAAAACCAGAATAATAACGCTGGGTAATATCAGAGAGTAATAACATAGGAGAATAGCCAAGATTAAAAACACAGGGCTAAAATCCTAGAATAATAACAGTATAATTACTCGAGGTGATAACAAAGAGTAATATAATAGAATAACACAAAGCGATAACCGATAATAGTAATACAGATTAACAAAATAATAAAAACTCAGAGCAAAAGCAAAGAGTATGATAGAATAATACCACCTCACCCTCTCGTCCATGTTTTTTTTTAGATATTTTCTATAGTATAAATTGGTCTAATTGTTACGTACTTTGAATGCCATTGAGTTTACAAATGTAACTTGTAATATCCTTTATCTTTTGCGCACTCTTTATCGCATATAATTGTTATGTAAATTATATATTTCTCTTTACCTCTTATTAATAAACGCAGGACTTCTGATGTTATTTGATAATATTTAACTCCATGTTTTATGATGTTTATAATTTATATTTTATTGTATGACAATGTTGTATTTCATTTGTGTCTTCTTCTCTTACTAAAATCTTTATTGCAAAAAAACAGTACCACAAGGTAATACCAGAGAGTAAAATCTCAATAATAACAGAATAATAATAGAGAGTTATTACACAGGGTAATAACAGAGTAACATAAAGGTATAATAACATAGCTTAATAACAGAATAATAACTTAGAAAATAAACAGAATAATAACACAGGGTCTTAAAAGAATAATAACACAGAGTAATAATAGATATTTAAAACAGAATAATAACAAAGAATCAAAACAATAATAACAAAGTAATAACCTTGAGAGATAACAGAATAAAAATGTAAGATACAAATAGACCACCCCTGCCCTCAAGAAGAAGTACAGAGGGCATTGGGAGGGTGGATCCTCTTGTTGGGGTAAGGGCCTTCTCTCAACCTTAGGGTCACCATAGAAAAACTGAGATTAAAAATAAAATAAATAAAATAACAAGAGGAAATAAAAGAGAGTCATAACAGAGAGTAATTACACAGAATAATAAGAACAATAAAACAGGCTAATAACAGAAAGTATTAACTGAGCAAAAACAAAGCCCAATAATTGAGAGTATAAATAGAATAACACAGGTTAAAAACAAATAGTAATTACATAGGAATATAACAGAGAGCACTAACATTGGAGAATAGCTAAGAATAATAACTCATTGTAATAACATAGTAATAACAGAATAACAGCACAAGATAAAAACAGAGTAATATAGAATAGCAAAACAAGTTAATAACAAATATTTCTAATACAGACTAATAACAGAATAATAACACTGTAGTAATAATAGACATTAAAAACAGGATAATTACATTGATAAAAGCAAAAATAACAGATTAATAATAGAATAAAAATCCAAGATCAAAATTAGAAAACCCCTGCCCTCAAGAAGAAGTACAGAGGGTATTGGGAGGGTGGATCCTCTTCTTGGGGGCATGGCATTCTCACCACCCTAGAGTCACCCTAGTATAACTGAGATTAAAAACAAAACAACGGAAGGTAATAAAACAGAGTCATAACACAGGATAATGATGCAGGAAAAAACCCAGAATAATAACGCTGGGTAATATCAGAGAGTAATAACATAGGAGAATAGCCATGATTAATAACACAGGGCTAAAATCCTAGAATAATAACAGTATAATTACTCGAGGTGATAACAAAGAGTAATATAATAGAATAACACAAAGCGATAACCGATAATAGTAATACAGATTAACAAAATAATAAAAACTCAGAGCAAAAGCAAAGAGTATGATAGAATAATACCACCTCACCCTCTCGTCCATGTTGTTTTTTTAGATGTTTTCTATAGTATAAATTGGTCTAATTGTTACGTACTTTGAATGCCATTGAGTTTACAAATGTAACTTGCAATATCTTTTATCTTTTGCGCACTCTTTATCGCATATAATTGTTATGTAAATTATATATTTTTCTTTACCTCTTACTAATAAATGCAGGACTTCTGATGTTATTTGATAATATTTAACTCCATGTTTTATGATGTTTATAATTTATATTTTATTGTATGACAATGTTGTATTTCATTTGTGTCTTGTTCTCTTACTAAAATCTTTATTGCAAAAAAACAGTACCACAAGGTAATACCAGAGAGTAAAATCTCAATAATAACAGAGAATAATAACAGAGAGTTATTACACAGGGTAATAACAGAGTAACATAAAGGTATAATAACATAGCTTAATAACAGAATCATAACTTAGAAAATAAACAGAATAATAACACAGGGTCTTAAAAGAATAATAACACAGAGTAATAATAGATATTTAAAACAGAAAAATAACAGAATCAAAACAATAATAACAAAGTAATAACCTTGAGAGATAACAGAATAAAAATGTAAGATACAAATAGACCACCCCTGCCCTCAAGAAGAAGTACAGAGGGCATTGGGAGGGTGGATCCTCTTGTTGGGGGTAGGGCCTTCTCTCAACCCTTGGGTCACCATAGAAAAACTGAGATTAAAAATAAAATAAATAAAATAGCAAGAGGAAATAAATGAGAGTCATAACAGAGAGTAATAACACAGAATAATAAGAGAACAACAAAACAGGCTAATAACAGAAAGTATTAACTGAGCAAAAACAAAGCCCAATAATTGAGAGTATAAATAGAATAACACAGGTTAAAAACAAATAGTAATTACATAGGGTTATAACAGAGAGCACTAACGTCGGAGAATAGCTAAGAATCATAACTCATTGTAATAAGAGAGTAATAACAGAATAACAGCACAAGATAAAAACAGATTAATATAGAATAGCAAAACAAGTTAATAACAAATATTTCTAATACAGACTAATAACAGAATAATAACACTGTAGTAATAATAGAAACTAAAAACAGGATAATAACATTGATAAAAGCAAAAATAACAGATTAATAATAGAATAAAAATCCAAGATCAAAATTAGAAAACCCCTGCCCTCAAGAAGAAGTACAGAGGGTATTGGGAGGGTGGATCCTCTTCTTGGGGGCATGGCATTCTCACCACCCTAGAGTCACCCTAGTATAACTGAGATTAAAAACAAAATAACAGAAGGTAATAAAACAGTCATAACACAGGATAATGATGCAGGAAAAAACCCACAATAATAACGCTGGGTAATATCAGAGAGTAATAACATAGGAGAATAGCCAAGATTAATAACAGGGCTAAAATCCTAGAATAATAACAGTATAATTACTCAAGGTGATAACAAAGAGTAATATAGTAGAATAACACAAAGCGATAACCGATAATAGTAATACAGATTAACAAAATAATAAAAACTCAGAGCAAAAGCAAAGAGTATGATAGAATAATACCACCTCACCCTCTCGTCCATGTTGTTTTTTTAGATGTTTTCTATAGTATAAATTGGTCTAATTGTTCCGTACTTTGAATGCTATTGAGTTTACAAATGTAACTTGTAATATCTTTTATCTTTTGCGCACTCTTTATCGCATATAATTGTTATGTAAATGATATATTTTTCATTAGCTCTTATTAATAAATGCAGGACTTCTGATGTTATTTGATAATATTTAACTCCATGTTTTATGATGTTTATAATTTATATTTTATTGTATGACAATGTTGTATTTCATTTGTGTCTTGTTCTCTTACTAAAATCTTTATTGCAAAAAAACAGTACCACAAGGTAATACCAGAGAGTAAAATCTCAATAATAACAGAGAGTTATTACACAGGGTAATAACAGAGTAACATAAAGGTATAGTAACATAGCTTAATAACAGAATAATAACTTAGAAAATAAACAGAATAGTAAAACAGGGTCTTAAAAGAATAATAACACAGAGTAATAATAGATATTTAAAACAGAATAATAACAAAGAATCAAAACAATAATAACAAAGTAATAACCTTAAGAGATAACAGAATAAAAATGTAAGATACAAATAGACCACCCCTGCCCTCAAGAAGAAGTACAGAGGGCATTGGGAGGGTTGATCCTCTTGTTGGGGGTAGGGCCTTCTCTCAACCCTAGGGTCACCATAGAAAAACTGAGATTAAAAATAAAATAAATAAAATAACAAGAGGAAATAAAAGAGAGTCATAACAGAGAGTAATAACACAGAATAATAAAAGAACAATAAAAACAGGCTAATAACAGAAAGTATTAACTGAGCAAAAACAAAGCCCAATAATTGAGAGTATAAATAGAATAACACAGGTTAAAAACAAATAGTAATTACATAGGGTTATAACAGAGAGCACTAACGTCGGAGAATAGCTAAGAATCATAACTCATTGTAATAAGAGAGTAATAACAGAATAACAGCACAAGATAAAAACAGAGTAATATAGAATAGCAAAACAAGTTAATAACAAATATTTGTAATACAGACTAATAACATAATAATAACACTGTAGTAATAATAGAAACTAAAAACAGGATAATAACATTGATAAAAGCAAAAATAACAGATTAATAATAGAATAAAAATCCAAGATCAAAATTAGAAAACCCCTGCCCTCAAGAAGAAGTACAGAGGGTATTGGGAGGGTGGATCCTCTTCTTGGGGGCATGGCATTCTCACCACCCTAGAGTCACCCTAGTATAACTGAGATTAAAAACAAAATAACAGAAGGTAATAAAACAGAGTCATAACACAGGATAATGATGCAGGAAAAAACCCAGAATAATAACGCTGGGTAATATCAGAGAGTAATAACATAGGAGAATAGCCAAGATTAATAACACAGGGCTAAAATCCCAGAATAATAACAGTATAATTACTCAAGGTGATAACAAAGAGTAATATAGTAGAATAACACAAAGCGATAACCGATAATAGTAATACAGATTAACAAAATAATAAAAACTCAGAGCAAAAGCAAAGAGTATGATAGAATAATACCACCTCACCCTCTCGTCCATGTTTTTTTTTTAGATATTTTCTATAGTATAAATTGGTCTAATTGTTACGTACTTTGAATGCCATTGAGTTTACAAATGTAACTTGTAATATCTTTTATCTTTTGCGCACTCTTTATCGCATATAATTGTTATGTAAATGATATATTTTTCTTTACCTCTTATTAATAAACGCAGGACTTCTGATGTTATTTGATAATATTTAACTCCATGTTTTATGATGTTTATAATTTATATTTTATTGTATGACAATGTTGTATTTCATTTGTGTCTTGTTCTCTTACTAAAATCTTTATTGCAAAAAACCAGTACCACAAGGTAATACCAGAGAGTAAAATCTCAATAATAACAGAGAATAATAACAGAGAGTTATTACACAGGGTAATAACAGAGTAACATAAAGGTATAATAACATAGCTTAATAACAGAATAATAACTTAGAAAATAAACAGAATAATAACACAGGGTCTTAAAATAATAATAACACAGAGTAATAATAGATATTTAAAACAGAATAATAACAAAGAATCAAAACAATAATAACAAAGTAATAACCTTGAGAGATAACAGAATAAAAATGTAAGATACAAATAGACCACCCCTGCCCTAAAGAAGAAGTACAGAGGGCATTGGGAGGGTGGATCCTCTTGTTGGGGGTAGGGCCTTCCCTCAACCCTAGGGTCACCATAGAAAAACTGAGATTAAAAATAATATAAATAAAATAACAGGAAATAAAAGAGAGTCATAACAAAGAGTAATAACACAGAAGAATAAGAGAACAATAAAACAGGCTAATAACAGAAAGTATTAACTGAGCAAAAACAAAGCTCAATAATTGAGAGTATAAATAGAATAACACAGGTTAAAAACAAATAGTAATTACATAGGGTTATAACAGAGAGCACTAACGTCGGAGAATAGCTAAGAATCATAACTCATTGTAATAAGAGAGTAATAACAGAATAACAGCACAAGATAAAAACAGAGTAATATAGAATAGCAAAACAAGTTAATAACAAATATCTGTAATACAGACTAATAACAGAATAATAACACTGTAGTAATAATAGAAACTAAAAACAGGATAATAACATTGATAAAAGCAAAAATAACAGATTAATAATAGAATAAAAATTCAAGATCAAAATTAGAAAACCCCTGCCCTCAAGAAGAAGTACAGAGGGTATTGGGAGGGTGGATCCTCTTCTTGGGGGCATGGCATTCTCACCACCCTAGAGTCACCCTAGTATAACTGAGATTAAAAACAAAATAACAGAAGGTAATAAAACAGTCATAACACAGGATAATGATGCAGGAAAAAACCCACAATAATAACGCTGGGTAATATCAGAGAGTAATAACATAGGAGAATAGCCAAGATTAATAACAGGGCTAAAATCCTAGAATAATAACAGTATAATTACTCAAGGTGATAACAAAGAGTAATATAGTAGAATAACACAAAGCGATAACCGATAATAGTAATACAGATTAACAAAATAATAAAAACTCAGAGCAAAAGCAAAGAGTATGATAGAATAATACCACCTCACCCTCTCGTCCATGTTGTTTTTTTAGATGTTTTCTATAGTATAAATTGGTCTAATTGTTCCGTACTTTGAATGCCATTGAGTTTACAAATGTAACTTGTAATATCTTTTATCTTTTGCGCACTCTTTATCGCCTATAATTGTTATGTAAATTATATATTTTTCTTTAGCTCTTATTAATAAATGCAGGACTTCTGATGTTATTTGATAATATTTAACTCCATGTTTTATGATGTTTATAATTTATATTTTATTGTATGACAATGTTGTATTTCATTTGTGTCTTGTTCTCTTACTAAAATCTTTATTGCAAAAAAACAGTACCACAAGGTAATACCAGAGAGTAAAATCTCAATAATAACAGAGAGTTATTACACAGGGTAATAACAGAGTAACATAAAGGTATAATAACATAGCTTAATAACAGAATAATAACTTAGAAAATAAACAGAATAGTAAAACAGGGTCTTAAAAGAATAATAACACAGAGTAATAATAGATATTTAAAACAGAATAATAACAAAGAATCAAAACAATAATAACAAAGTAATAACCTTGAGAGATAACAGAATAAAAATGTAAGATACAAATAGACCACCCCTGCCCTCAAGAAGAAGTACAGAGGGCATTGGGAGGGTGGATCCTCTTGTTGGGGGTAGGGCCTTCTCTCAACCCTAGGGTCACCATAGAAAAACTGAGATTAAAAATAAAATAAATAAAATAACGAGGAAATAAAAGAGAGTCATAACAGAGAGTAATAACACAGAATAATAAAAGAACAATAAAAACAGGCTAATAACAGAAAGTATTAACTGAGCAAAAACAAAGCCCAATAATTGAGAGTATAAATAGAATAACACAGGTTAAAAACAAATAGTAATTACATAGGGTTATAACAGAGAGCACTAACGTCGGAGAATAGCTAAGAATCATAACTCATTGTAATAAGAGAGTAATAACAGAATAACAGCACAAGATAAAAACAGAGTAATATAGATTAGCAAAACAAGTTAATAACAAATATTTGTAATACAGACTAATAACATAATAATAACACTGTAGTAATAATAGAAACTAAAAACAGGATAATAACATTGATAAAAGCAAAAATAACAGATTAATAATAGAATAAAAATCCAAGATCAAAATTAGAAAATCCCTGCCCTCAAGAAAAAGTACAGAGGGTATTGGGAGGGTGGATCCTCTTTTTGGGGGCATGGCATTCTCACCACCCTAGAGTCACACTAGTATAACTGAGATTAAAAACAAAATAACAGAAGGTAATAAAACAGAGTCATAACACAGGATAATGATGCAGGAAAAAACCCAGAATAATAACGCTGGGTAATATCAGAGAGTAATAACATAGGAGAATAGCCAAGATTAATAACACAGGGCTAAAATCCCAGAATAATAACAGTATAATTACTCAAGGTGATAACAAAGAGTAATATAGTAGAATAACACAAAGCGATAACCGATAATAGTAATACAGATTAACAAAATAATAAAAACTCAGAGCAAAAGCAAAGAGTATGATAGAATAATACCACCTCACCCTCTCGTCAATGTTGTTTTTTTTAGATGTTTTCTTTAGTATAAATTGGTCTAATTGTTCCGTACTTTGAATGCCATTGAGTTTACAAATGTAACTTGTAATATCTTTTATCTTTTGCGCACTCTTTATCGCCTATAATTGTTATGTAAATTATATATTTTTCTTTACCTCTTATTAATAAACGCAGGACTTCTGATGTTATTTGATAATATTTAACTCCATGTTTTATGATGTTTATAATTTATATTTTATTGTATGACAATGTTGTATTTCATTTGTGTCTTGTTCTCTTACTAAAATCTTTATTGCAAAAAACCAGTACCACAAGGTAATACCAGAGAGTAAAATCTCAATAATAACAGAGAATAATAACAGAGAGTTATTACACAGGGTAATAACAGAGTAACATAAAGGTATAATAACATAGCTTAATAACAGAATAATAACTTAGAAAATAAACTGAATAATAACACAGGGTCTTAAAATAATAATAACACAGAGTAATAATAGATATTTAAAACAGAATAATAACAAAGAATCAAAACAATAATAACAAAGTAATAACCTTGAGAGATAACAGAATAAAAATGTAAGATACAAATAGACCACCCCTGCCCTAAAGAAGAAGTACAGAGGGCATTGGGAGGGTGGATCCTCTTGTTGGGGGTAGGGCCTTCCCTCAACCCTAGGGTCACCATAGAAAAACTGAGATTAAAAATAATATAAATAAAATAACAGGAAATAAAAGAGAGTCATAACAGAGAGTAATAACACAGAATAATAAGAGAACAATAAAACAGGCTAATAACAGAAAGTATTAACTGAGCAAAAACAAAGCCCAATAATTGAGAGTATAAATAGAATAACACAGGTTAAAAACAAATAGTAATTACATAGGGTTATAACAGAGAGCACTAACGTCGGAGAATAGCTAAGAATAATAACTCATTGTAATAACAGAGTAATAACAGAATAACAGCACAAGATAAAAACAGAGTAATATAGAATAGCAAAACAAGTTAATAACAAATATTTCTAATACAGACTAATAACAGAATAATAACACTGTAGTAATAATAGAAACTAAAAACAGGATAATAACATTGATAAAAGCAAAAATAACAGATTAATAATAGAATAAAAATCCAAGATCAAAATTAGAAAACCTCTGCCCTCAAGAAGAAGTACAGAGGGTATTGGGAGGGTGGCTCCTCTTCTTGGGGGCATGGCATTTTTTACCACCCTAGAGTCACCCTAGTATAACTGAGATTAAAAACAAAATAACAGAAGGTAATAAAACAGAGTCATAACACAGGATAATGATGCAGGAAAAAACCCAGAATAATAACGCTGGGTAATATCAGAGAGTAATAACATAGGAGAATAGCCAAGATTAATAACACAGGGCTAAAATCCTAGAATAATAACAGTATAATTACTCGAGGTGATAACAAAGAGTAATATAATAGAATAACACAAAGCGATAACCGATAATAGTAATACAGATTAACAAAATAATAAAAACTCAGAGCAAAAGCAAAGAGTACGATAGAATAATACCACCTCACCCTCTCGTCCATGTTGTTTTTTTTAGATGTTTTCTATAGTATAAATTGGTGTAATTGTTACGTACTTTGAATGCCATTGAGTTTACAAATGTAACTTGTAATATCTTTTATCTTTTGCGCACTCTTTATCGCATATAATTGTTATGTAAATTATATATTTTTCTTTACCTCTTATTAATAAACGCAGGACTTCTGATGTTATTTGATAATATTTAACTCCATGTTTTATGATGTTTATAATTTATATTTTATTGTATGACAATGTTGTATTTCATTTGTGTCTTGTTCTCTTACTAAAATCTTTATTGCAAAAAAACAGTACCACAAGGTAATACCAGAGAGTAAAATCTCAATAATAACAGAATAATAATAGAGAGTTATTACACAGGGTAATAACAGAGTAACATAAAGGTATAATAACATAGCTTAATAACAGAATAATAACTTAGAAAATAAACAGAATAATAACACAGGGTCTTAAAAGAATAATAACACAGAGTAATAATAGATATTTAAAACAGAATAATAACAAAGAATCAAAACAATAATAACAAAGTAATAACCTTGAGAGATAACAGAATAAAAATGTAAGATACAAATAGACCACCCCTGCCCTCAAGAAGAAGTACAGAGGGCATTGGGAGGGTGGATCCTCTTGTTGGGTGTAGGGCCTTCTCTCAACCTTAGGGTCACCATAGAAAAACTGAGATTAAAAATAAAATAAATAAAATAACAAGAGGAAATAAAAGAGAGTCATAACAGAGAGTAATTACACAGAATAATAAGAGAACAATAAAACAGGCTAATAACAGAAAGTATTAACTGAGCAAAAACAAAGCCCAATAATTGAGAGTATAAATAGAATAACACAGGTTAAAAACAAATAGTAATTACATAGGAATATAACAGAGAGCACTAACGTTGGAGAATAGCTAAGAATAATAACTCATTGTAATAACAGAGTAATAACAGAATAACAGCACAAGATAAAAACAGAGTAATATAAAATAGCAAAACAAGTTAATAACAAATATTTCTAATACAGACTAATAACAGAATAATAACACTGTAGTAATAATAGAAACTAAAAACAGGATAATTACATTGATAAAAGCAAAAATAACAGATTAATAATAGAATAAAAATCCAATATCAAAATTAGAAAACCCCTGCCCTCAAGAAGAAGTACAGAGGGTATTGGGAGGGTGGATCCTCTTCTTGGGGGCATGGCATTCTCACCACTCTAGAGTCACCCTAGTATAACTGAGATTAAAAACAAAATAACAGAAGGTAATAAAACAGAGTCATAACACAGGATAATGATGTAGGAAAAAAACCAGAATAATAACGCTGGGTAATATCAGAGAGTAATAACATAGGAGAATAGCCAAGATTAAAAACACAGGGCTAAAATCCTAGAATAATAACAGTATAATTACTCGAGGTGATAACAAAGAGTAATATAATAGAATAACACAAAGCGATAACCGATAATAGTAATACAGATTAACAAAATAATAAAAACTCAGAGCAAAAGCAAAGAGTATGATAGAATAATACCACCTCACCCTCTCGTCCATGTTTTTTTTTAGATATTTTCTATAGTATAAATTGGTCTAATTGTTACGTACTTTGAATGCCATTGAGTTTACAAATGTAACTTGTAATATCCTTTATCTTTTGCGCACTCTTTATCGCATATAATTGTTATGTAAATTATATATTTCTCTTTACCTCTTATTAATAAACGCAGGACTTCTGATGTTATTTGATAATATTTAACTCCATGTTTTATGATGTTTATAATTTATATTTTATTGTATGACAATGTTGTATTTCATTTGTGTCTTCTTCTCTTACTAAAATCTTTATTGCAAAAAAACAGTACCACAAGGTAATACCAGAGAGTAAAATCTCAATAATAACAGAATAATAATAGAGAGTTATTACACAGGGTAATAACAGAGTAACATAAAGGTATAATAACATAGCTTAATAACAGAATAATAACTTAGAAAATAAACAGAATAATAACACAGGGTCTTAAAAGAATAATAACACAGAGTAATAATAGATATTTAAAACAGAATAATAACAAAGAATCAAAACAATAATAACAAAGTAATAACCTTGAGAGATAACAGAATAAAAATGTAAGATACAAATAGACCACCCCTGCCCTCAAGAAGAAGTACAGAGGGCATTGGGAGGGTGGATCCTCTTGTTGGGGTAAGGGCCTTCTCTCAACCTTAGGGTCACCATAGAAAAACTGAGATTAAAAATAAAATAAATAAAATAACAAGAGGAAATAAAAGAGAGTCATAACAGAGAGTAATTACACAGAATAATAAGAACAATAAAACAGGCTAATAACAGAAAGTATTAACTGAGCAAAAACAAAGCCCAATAATTGAGAGTATAAATAGAATAACACAGGTTAAAAACAAATAGTAATTACATAGGAATATAACAGAGAGCACTAACATTGGAGAATAGCTAAGAATAATAACTCATTGTAATAACATAGTAATAACAGAATAACAGCACAAGATAAAAACAGAGTAATATAGAATAGCAAAACAGGTTAATAACAAATATTTCTAATACAGACTAATAACAGAATAATAACACTGTAGTAATAATAGACATTAAAAACAGGATAATTACATTGATAAAAGCAAAAATAACAGATTAATAATAGAATAAAAATCCAAGATCAAAATTAGAAAACCCCTGCCCTCAAGAAGAAGTACAGAGGGTATTGGGAGGGTGGATCCTCTTCTTGGGGGCATGGCATTCTCACCACCCTAGAGTCACCCTAGTATAACTGAGATTAAAAACAAAACAACGGAAGGTAATAAAACAGAGTCATAACACAGGATAATGATGCAGGAAAAAACCCAGAATAATAACGCTGGGTAATATCAGAGAGTAATAACATAGGAGAATAGCCATGATTAATAACACAGGGCTAAAATCCTAGAATAATAACAGTATAATTACTCGAGGTGATAACAAAGAGTAATATAATAGAATAACACAAAGCGATAACCGATAATAGTAATACAGATTAACAAAATAATAAAAACTCAGAGCAAAAGCAAAGAGTATGATAGAATAATACCACCTCACCCTCTCGTCCATGTTGTTTTTTTAGATGTTTTCTATAGTATAAATTGGTCTAATTGTTACGTACTTTGAATGCCATTGAGTTTACAAATGTAACTTGCAATATCTTTTATCTTTTGCGCACTCTTTATCGCATATAATTGTTATGTAAATTATATATTTTTCTTTACCTCTTACTAATAAATGCAGGACTTCTGATGTTATTTGATAATATTTAACTCCATGTTTTATGATGTTTATAATTTATATTTTATTGTATGACAATGTTGTATTTCATTTGTGTCTTGTTCTCTTACTAAAATCTTTATTGCAAAAAAACAGTACCACAAGGTAATACCAGAGAGTAAAATCTCAATAATAACAGAGAATAATAACAGAGAGTTATTACACAGGGTAATAACAGAGTAACATAAAGGTATAATAACATAGCTTAATAACAGAATCATAACTTAGAAAATAAACAGAATAATAACACAGGGTCTTAAAAGAATAATAACACAGAGTAATAATAGATATTTAAAACAGAAAAATAACAGAATCAAAACAATAATAACAAAGTAATAACCTTGAGAGATAACAGAATAAAAATGTAAGATACAAATAGACCACCCCTGCCCTCAAGAAGAAGTACAGAGGGCATTGGGAGGGTGGATCCTCTTGTTGGGGGTAGGGCCTTCTCTCAACCCTAGGGTCACCATAGAAAAACTGAGATTAAAAATAAAATAAATAAAATAGCAAGAGGAAATAAATGAGAGTCATAACAGAGAGTAATAACACAGAATAATAAGAGAACAACAAAACAGGCTAATAACAGAAAGTATTAACTGAGCAAAAACAAAGCCCAATAATTGAGAGTATAAATAGAATAACACAGGTTAAAAACAAATAGTAATTACATAGGGTTATAACAGAGAGCACTAACGTCGGAGAATAGCTAAGAATCATAACTCATTGTAATAAGAGAGTAATAACAGAATAACAGCACAAGATAAAAACAGATTAATATAGAATAGCAAAACAAGTTAATAACAAATATTTCTAATACAGACTAATAACAGAATAATAACACTGTAGTAATAATAGAAACTAAAAACAGGATAATAACATTGATAAAAGCAAAAATAACAGATTAATAATAGAATAAAAATCCAAGATCAAAATTAGAAAACCCCTGCCCTCAAGAAGAAGTACAGAGGGTATTGGGAGGGTGGATCCTCTTCTTGGGGGCATGGCATTCTCACCACCCTAGAGTCACCCTAGTATAACTGAGATTAAAAACAAAATAACAGAAGGTAATAAAACAGTCATAACACAGGATAATGATGCAGGAAAAAACCCACAATAATAACGCTGGGTAATATCAGAGAGTAATAACATAGGAGAATAGCCAAGATTAATAACAGGGCTAAAATCCTAGAATAATAACAGTATAATTACTCAAGGTGATAACAAAGAGTAATATAGTAGAATAACACAAAGCGATAACCGATAATAGTAATACAGATTAACAAAATAATAAAAACTCAGAGCAAAAGCAAAGAGTATGATAGAATAATACCACCTCACCCTCTCGTCCATGTTGTTTTTTTAGATGTTTTCTATAGTATAAATTGGTCTAATTGTTCCGTACTTTGAATGCTATTGAGTTTACAAATGTAACTTGTAATATCTTTTATCTTTTGCGCACTCTTTATCGCATATAATTGTTATGTAAATGATATATTTTTCATTAGCTCTTATTAATAAATGCAGGACTTCTGATGTTATTTGATAATATTTAACTCCATGTTTTATGATGTTTATAATTTATATTTTATTGTATGACAATGTTGTATTTCATTTGTGTCTTGTTCTCTTACTAAAATCTTTATTGCAAAAAAACAGTACCACAAGGTAATACCAGAGAGTAAAATCTCAATAATAACAGAGAGTTATTACACAGGGTAATAACAGAGTAACATAAAGGTATAGTAACATAGCTTAATAACAGAATAATAACTTAGAAAATAAACAGAATAGTAAAACAGGGTCTTAAAAGAATAATAACACAGAGTAATAATAGATATTTAAAACAGAATAATAACAAAGAATCAAAACAATAATAACAAAGTAATAACCTTAAGAGATAACAGAATAAAAATGTAAGATACAAATAGACCACCCCTGCCCTCAAGAAGAAGTACAGAGGGCATTGGGAGGGTTGATCCTCTTGTTGGGGGTAGGGCCTTCTCTCAACCCTAGGGTCACCATAGAAAAACTGAGATTAAAAATAAAATAAATAAAATAACAGGAGGAAATAAAAGAGAGTCATAACAGAGAGTAATAACACAGAATAATAAAAGAACAATAAAAACAGGCTAATAACAGAAAGTATTAACTGAGCAAAAACAAAGCCCAATAATTGAGAGTATAAATAGAATAACACAGGTTAAAAACAAATAGTAATTACATAGGGTTATAACAGAGAGCACTAACGTCGGAGAATAGCTAAGAATCATAACTCATTGTAATAAGAGAGTAATAACAGAATAACAGCACAAGATAAAAACAGAGTAATATAGAATAGCAAAACAAGTTAATAACAAATATTTGTAATACAGACTAATAACATAATAATAACACTGTAGTAATAATAGAAACTAAAAACAGGATAATAACATTGATAAAAGCAAAAATAACAGATTAATAATAGAATAAAAATCCAAGATCAAAATTAGAAAACCCCTGCCCTCAAGAAGAAGTACAGAGGGTATTGGGAGGGTGGATCCTCTTCTTGGGGGCATGGCATTCTCACCACCCTAGAGTCACCCTAGTATAACTGAGATTAAAAACAAAATAACAGAAGGTAATAAAACAGAGTCATAACACAGGATAATGATGCAGGAAAAAACCCAGAATAATAACGCTGGGTAATATCAGAGAGTAATAACATAGGAGAATAGCCAAGATTAATAACACAGGGCTAAAATCCCAGAATAATAACAGTATAATTACTCAAGGTGATAACAAAGAGTAATATAGTAGAATAACACAAAGCGATAACCGATAATAGTAATACAGATTAACAAAATAATAAAAACTCAGAGCAAAAGCAAAGAGTATGATAGAATAATACCACCTCACCCTCTCGTCCATGTTTTTTTTTTAGATATTTTCTATAGTATAAATTGGTCTAATTGTTACGTACTTTGAATGCCATTGAGTTTACAAATGTAACTTGTAATATCTTTTATCTTTTGCGCACTCTTTATCGCATATAATTGTTATGTAAATGATATATTTTTCTTTACCTCTTATTAATAAACGCAGGACTTCTGATGTTATTTGATAATATTTAACTCCATGTTTTATGATGTTTATAATTTATATTTTATTGTATGACAATGTTGTATTTCATTTGTGTCTTGTTCTCTTACTAAAATCTTTATTGCAAAAAACCAGTACCACAAGGTAATACCAGAGAGTAAAATCTCAATAATAACAGAGAATAATAACAGAGAGTTATTACACAGGGTAATAACAGAGTAACATAAAGGTATAATAACATAGCTTAATAACAGAATAATAACTTAGAAAATAAACAGAATAATAACACAGGGTCTTAAAATAATAATAACACAGAGTAATAATAGATATTTAAAACAGAATAATAACAAAGAATCAAAACAATAATAACAAAGTAATAACCTTGAGAGATAACAGAATAAAAATGTAAGATACAAATAGACCACCCCTGCCCTAAAGAAGAAGTACAGAGGGCATTGGGAGGGTGGATCCTCTTGTTGGGGGTAGGGCCTTCCCTCAACCCTAGGGTCACCATAGAAAAACTGAGATTAAAAATAATATAAATAAAATAACAGGAAATAAAAGAGAGTCATAACAAAGAGTAATAACACAGAAGAATAAGAGAACAATAAAACAGGCTAATAACAGAAAGTATTAACTGAGCAAAAACAAAGCTCAATAATTGAGAGTATAAATAGAATAACACAGGTTAAAAACAAATAGTAATTACATAGGGTTATAACAGAGAGCACTAACGTCGGAGAATAGCTAAGAATCATAACTCATTGTAATAAGAGAGTAATAACAGAATAACAGCACAAGATAAAAACAGAGTAATATAGAATAGCAAAACAAGTTAATAACAAATATCTGTAATACAGACTAATAACAGAATAATAACACTGTAGTAATAATAGAAACTAAAAACAGGATAATAACATTGATAAAAGCAAAAATAACAGATTAATAATAGAATAAAAATCCAAGATCAAAATTAGAAAACCCCTGCCCTCAAGAAGAAGTACAGAGGGTATTGGGAGGGTGGATCCTCTTCTTGGGGGCATGGCATTCTCACCACCCTAGAGTCACCCTAGTATAACTGAGATTAAAAACAAAATAACAGAAGGTAATAAAACAGTCATAACACAGGATAATGATGCAGGAAAAAACCCACAATAATAACGCTGGGTAATATCAGAGAGTAATAACATAGGAGAATAGCCAAGATTAATAACAGGGCTAAAATCCTAGAATAATAACAGTATAATTACTCAAGGTGATAACAAAGAGTAATATAGTAGAATAACACAAAGCGATAACCGATAATAGTAATACAGATTAACAAAATAATAAAAACTCAGAGCAAAAGCAAAGAGTATGATAGAATAATACCACCTCACCCTCTCGTCCATGTTGTTTTTTTAGATGTTTTCTATAGTATAAATTGGTCTAATTGTTCCGTACTTTGAATGCCATTGAGTTTACAAATGTAACTTGTAATATCTTTTATCTTTTGCGCACTCTTTATCGCCTATAATTGTTATGTAAATTATATATTTTTCTTTAGCTCTTATTAATAAATGCAGGACTTCTGATGTTATTTGATAATATTTAACTCCATGTTTTATGATGTTTATAATTTATATTTTATTGTATGACAATGTTGTATTTCATTTGTGTCTTGTTCTCTTACTAAAATCTTTATTGCAAAAAAACAGTACCACAAGGTAATACCAGAGAGTAAAATCTCAATAATAACAGAGAGTTATTACACAGGGTAATAACAGAGTAACATAAAGGTATAATAACATAGCTTAATAACAGAATAATAACTTAGAAAATAAACAGAATAGTAAAACAGGGTCTTAAAAGAATAATAACACAGAGTAATAATAGATATTTAAAACAGAATAATAACAAAGAATCAAAACAATAATAACAAAGTAATAACCTTGAGAGATAACAGAATAAAAATGTAAGATAGAAATAGACCACCCCTGCCCTCAAGAAGAAGTACAGAGGGCATTGGGAGGGTGGATCCTCTTGTTGGGGGTAGGGCCTTCTCTCAACCCTAGGGTCACCATAGAAAAACTGAGATTAAAAATAAAATAAATAAAATAACAAGAGGAAATAAAAGAGAGTCATAACAGAGAGTAATTACACAGAATAATAAGAGAACAATAAAACAGGCTAATAACAGAAAGTATTAACTGAGCAAAAACAAAGCCCAATAATTGAGAGTATAAATAGAATAACACAGGTTAAAAACAAATAGTAATTACATAGGAATATAACAGAGAGCACTAACGTTGGAGAATAGCTAAGAATAATAACTCATTGTAATAACAGAGTAATAACAGAATAACAGCACAAGATAAAAACAGAGTAATATAAAATAGCAAAACAAGTTAATAACAAATATTTCTAATACAGACTAATAACAGAATAATAACACTGTAGTAATAATAGAAACTAAAAACAGGATAATTACATTGATAAAAGCAAAAATAACAGATTAATAATAGAATAAAAATCCAATATCAAAATTAGAAAACCCCTGCCCTCAAGAAGAAGTACAGAGGGTATTGGGAGGGTGGATCCTCTTCTTGGGGGCATGGCATTCTCACCACTCTAGAGTCACCCTAGTATAACTGAGATTAAAAACAAAATAACAGAAGGTAATAAAACAGAGTCATAACACAGGATAATGATGTAGGAAAAAAACCAGAATAATAACGCTGGGTAATATCAGAGAGTAATAACATAGGAGAATAGCCAAGATTAAAAACACAGGGCTAAAATCCTAGAATAATAACAGTATAATTACTCGAGGTGATAACAAAGAGTAATATAATAGAATAACACAAAGCGATAACCGATAATAGTAATACAGATTAACAAAATAATAAAAACTCAGAGCAAAAGCAAAGAGTATGATAGAATAATACCACCTCACCCTCTCGTCCATGTTTTTTTTTAGATATTTTCTATAGTATAAATTGGTCTAATTGTTACGTACTTTGAATGCCATTGAGTTTACAAATGTAACTTGTAATATCCTTTATCTTTTGCGCACTCTTTATCGCATATAATTGTTATGTAAATTATATATTTCTCTTTACCTCTTATTAATAAACGCAGGACTTCTGATGTTATTTGATAATATTTAACTCCATGTTTTATGATGTTTATAATTTATATTTTATTGTATGACAATGTTGTATTTCATTTGTGTCTTCTTCTCTTACTAAAATCTTTATTGCAAAAAAACAGTACCACAAGGTAATACCAGAGAGTAAAATCTCAATAATAACAGAATAATAATAGAGAGTTATTACACAGGGTAATAACAGAGTAACATAAAGGTATAATAACATAGCTTAATAACAGAATAATAACTTAGAAAATAAACAGAATAATAACACAGGGTCTTAAAAGAATAATAACACAGAGTAATAATAGATATTTAAAACAGAATAATAACAAAGAATCAAAACAATAATAACAAAGTAATAACCTTGAGAGATAACAGAATAAAAATGTAAGATACAAATAGACCACCCCTGCCCTCAAGAAGAAGTACAGAGGGCATTGGGAGGGTGGATCCTCTTGTTGGGGTAAGGGCCTTCTCTCAACCTTAGGGTCACCATAGAAAAACTGAGATTAAAAATAAAATAAATAAAATAACAAGAGGAAATAAAAGAGAGTCATAACAGAGAGTAATTACACAGAATAATAAGAGAACAATAAAACAGGCTAATAACAGAAAGTATTAACTGAGCAAAAACAAAGCCCAATAATTGAGAGTATAAATAGAATAACACAGGTTAAAAACAAATAGTAATTACATAGGAATATAACAGAGAGCACTAACGTTGGAGAATAGCTAAGAATAATAACTCATTGTAATAACAGAGTAATAACAGAATAACAGCACAAGATAAAAACAGAGTAATATAAAATAGCAAAACAAGTTAATAACAAATATTTCTAATACAGACTAATAACAGAATAATAACACTGTAGTAATAATAGAAACTAAAAACAGGATAATTACATTGATAAAAGCAAAAATAACAGATTAATAATAGAATAAAAATCCAATATCAAAATTAGAAAACCCCTGCCCTCAAGAAGAAGTACAGAGGGTATTGGGAGGGTGGATCCTCTTCTTGGGGGCATGGCATTCTCACCACTCTAGAGTCACCCTAGTATAACTGAGATTAAAAACAAAATAACAGAAGGTAATAAAACAGAGTCATAACACAGGATAATGATGTAGGAAAAAAACCAGAATAATAACGCTGGGTAATATCAGAGAGTAATAACATAGGAGAATAGCCAAGATTAAAAACACAGGGCTAAAATCCTAGAATAATAACAGTATAATTACTCGAGGTGATAACAAAGAGTAATATAATAGAATAACACAAAGCGATAACCGATAATAGTAATACAGATTAACAAAATAATAAAAACTCAGAGCAAAAGCAAAGAGTATGATAGAATAATACCACCTCACCCTCTCGTCCATGTTTTTTTTTAGATATTTTCTATAGTATAAATTGGTCTAATTGTTACGTACTTTGAATGCCATTGAGTTTACAAATGTAACTTGTAATATCCTTTATCTTTTGCGCACTCTTTATCGCATATAATTGTTATGTAAATTATATATTTCTCTTTACCTCTTATTAATAAACGCAGGACTTCTGATGTTATTTGATAATATTTAACTCCATGTTTTATGATGTTTATAATTTATATTTTATTGTATGACAATGTTGTATTTAATTTGTGTCTTCTTCTCTTACTAAAATCTTTATTGCAAAAAAACAGTACCACAAGGTAATACCAGAGAGTAAAATCTCAATAATAACAGAATAATAATAGAGAGTTATTACACAGGGTAATAACAGAGTAACATAAAGGTATAATAACATAGCTTAATAACAGAATAATAACTTAGAAAATAAACAGAATAATAACACAGGGTCTTAAAAGAATAATAACACAGAGTAATAATAGATATTTAAAACAGAATAATAACAAAGAATCAAAACAATAATAACAAAGTAATAACCTTGAGAGATAACAGAATAAAAATGTAAGATACAAATAGACCACCCCTGCCCTCAAGAAGAAGTACAGAGGGCATTGGGAGGGTGGATCCTCTTGTTGGGGTAAGGGCCTTCTCTCAACCTTAGGGTCACCATAGAAAAACTGAGATTAAAAATAAAATAAATAAAATAACAAGAGGAAATAAAAGAGAGTCATAACAGAGAGTAATTACACAGAATAATAAGAACAATAAAACAGGCTAATAACAGAAAGTATTAACTGAGCAAAAACAAAGCCCAATAATTGAGAGTATAAATAGAATAACACAGGTTAAAAACAAATAGTAATTACATAGGAATATAACAGAGAGCACTAACATTGGAGAATAGCTAAGAATAATAACTCATTGTAATAACATAGTAATAACAGAATAACAGCACAAGATAAAAACAGAGTAATATAGAATAGCAAAACAAGTTAATAACAAATATTTCTAATACAGACTAATAACAGAATAATAACACTGTAGTAATAATAGACATTAAAAACAGGATAATTACATTGATAAAAGCAAAAATAACAGATTAATAATAGAATAAAAATCCAAGATCAAAATTAGAAAACCCCTGCCCTCAAGAAGAAGTACAGAGGGTATTGGGAGGGTGGATCCTCTTCTTGGGGGCATGGCATTCTCACCACCCTAGAGTCACCCTAGTATAACTGAGATTAAAAACAAAACAACGGAAGGTAATAAAACAGAGTCATAACACAGGATAATGATGCAGGAAAAAACCCAGAATAATAACGCTGGGTAATATCAGAGAGTAATAACATAGGAGAATAGCCATGATTAATAACACAGGGCTAAAATCCTAGAATAATAACAGTATAATTACTCGAGGTGATAACAAAGAGTAATATAATAGAATAACACAAAGCGATAACCGATAATAGTAATACAGATTAACAAAATAATAAAAACTCAGAGCAAAAGCAAAGAGTATGATAGAATAATACCACCTCACCCTCTCGTCCATGTTGTTTTTTTAGATGTTTTCTATAGTATAAATTGGTCTAATTGTTACGTACTTTGAATGCCATTGAGTTTACAAATGTAACTTGCAATATCTTTTATCTTTTGCGCACTCTTTATCGCATATAATTGTTATGTAAATTATATATTTTTCTTTACCTCTTACTAATAAATGCAGGACTTCTGATGTTATTTGATAATATTTAACTCCATGTTTTATGATGTTTATAATTTATATTTTATTGTATGACAATGTTGTATTTCATTTGTGTCTTGTTCTCTTACTAAAATCTTTATTGCAAAAAAACAGTACCACAAGGTAATACCAGAGAGTAAAATCTCAATAATAACAGAGAATAATAACAGAGAGTTATTACACAGGGTAATAACAGAGTAACATAAAGGTATAATAACATAGCTTAATAACAGAATCATAACTTAGAAAATAAACAGAATAATAACACAGGGTCTTAAAAGAATAATAACACAGAGTAATAATAGATATTTAAAACAGAAAAATAACAGAATCAAAACAATAATAACAAAGTAATAACCTTGAGAGATAACAGAATAAAAATGTAAGATACAAATAGACCACCCCTGCCCTCAAGAAGAAGTACAGAGGGCATTGGGAGGGTGGATCCTCTTGTTGGGGGTAGGGCCTTCTCTCAACCCTAGGGTCACCATAGAAAAACTGAGATTAAAAATAAAATAAATAAAATAGCAAGAGGAAATAAATGAGAGTCATAACAGAGAGTAATAACACAGAATAATAAGAGAACAACAAAACAGGCTAATAACAGAAAGTATTAACTGAGCAAAAACAAAGCCCAATAATTGAGAGTATAAATAGAATAACACAGGTTAAAAACAAATAGTAATTACATAGGGTTATAACAGAGAGCACTAACGTCGGAGAATAGCTAAGAATCATAACTCATTGTAATAAGAGAGTAATAACAGAATAACAGCACAAGATAAAAACAGATTAATATAGAATAGCAAAACAAGTTAATAACAAATATTTCTAATACAGACTAATAACAGAATAATAACACTGTAGTAATAATAGAAACTAAAAACAGGATAATAACATTGATAAAAGCAAAAATAACAGATTAATAATAGAATAAAAATCCAAGATCAAAATTAGAAAACCCCTGCCCTCAAGAAGAAGTACAGAGGGTATTGGGAGGGTGGATCCTCTTCTTGGGGGCATGGCATTCTCACCACCCTAGAGTCACCCTAGTATAACTGAGATTAAAAACAAAATAACAGAAGGTAATAAAACAGTCATAACACAGGATAATGATGCAGGAAAAAACCCACAATAATAACGCTGGGTAATATCAGAGAGTAATAACATAGGAGAATAGCCAAGATTAATAACAGGGCTAAAATCCTAGAATAATAACAGTATAATTACTCAAGGTGATAACAAAGAGTAATATAGTAGAATAACACAAAGCGATAACCGATAATAGTAATACAGATTAACAAAATAATAAAAACTCAGAGCAAAAGCAAAGAGTATGATAGAATAATACCACCTCACCCTCTCGTCCATGTTGTTTTTTTAGATGTTTTCTATAGTATAAATTGGTCTAATTGTTCCGTACTTTGAATGCTATTGAGTTTACAAATGTAACTTGTAATATCTTTTATCTTTTGCGCACTCTTTATCGCATATAATTGTTATGTAAATGATATATTTTTCATTAGCTCTTATTAATAAATGCAGGACTTCTGATGTTATTTGATAATATTTAACTCCATGTTTTATGATGTTTATAATTTATATTTTATTGTATGACAATGTTGTATTTCATTTGTGTCTTGTTCTCTTACTAAAATCTTTATTGCAAAAAAACAGTACCACAAGGTAATACCAGAGAGTAAAATCTCAATAATAACAGAGAGTTATTACACAGGGTAATAACAGAGTAACATAAAGGTATAGTAACATAGCTTAATAACAGAATAATAACTTAGAAAATAAACAGAATAGTAAAACAGGGTCTTAAAAGAATAATAACACAGAGTAATAATAGATATTTAAAACAGAATAATAACAAAGAATCAAAACAATAATAACAAAGTAATAACCTTAAGAGATAACAGAATAAAAATGTAAGATACAAATAGACCACCCCTGCCCTCAAGAAGAAGTACAGAGGGCATTGGGAGGGTTGATCCTCTTGTTGGGGGTAGGGCCTTCTCTCAACCCTAGGGTCACCATAGAAAAACTGAGATTAAAAATAAAATAAATAAAATAACAAGAGGAAATAAAAGAGAGTCATAACAGAGAGTAATAACACAGAATAATAAAAGAACAATAAAAACAGGCTAATAACAGAAAGTATTAACTGAGCAAAAACAAAGCCCAATAATTGAGAGTATAAATAGAATAACACAGGTTAAAAACAAATAGTAATTACATAGGGTTATAACAGAGAGCACTAACGTCGGAGAATAGCTAAGAATCATAACTCATTGTAATAAGAGAGTAATAACAGAATAACAGCACAAGATAAAAACAGAGTAATATAGAATAGCAAAACAAGTTAATAACAAATATTTGTAATACAGACTAATAACATAATAATAACACTGTAGTAATAATAGAAACTAAAAACAGGATAATAACATTGATAAAAGCAAAAATAACAGATTAATAATAGAATAAAAATCCAAGATCAAAATTAGAAAACCCCTGCCCTCAAGAAGAAGTACAGAGGGTATTGGGAGGGTGGATCCTCTTCTTGGGGGCATGGCATTCTCACCACCCTAGAGTCACCCTAGTATAACTGAGATTAAAAACAAAATAACAGAAGGTAATAAAACAGAGTCATAACACAGGATAATGATGCAGGAAAAAACCCAGAATAATAACGCTGGGTAATATCAGAGAGTAATAACATAGGAGAATAGCCAAGATTAATAACACAGGGCTAAAATCCCAGAATAATAACAGTATAATTACTCAAGGTGATAACAAAGAGTAATATAGTAGAATAACACAAAGCGATAACCGATAATAGTAATACAGATTAACAAAATAATAAAAACTCAGAGCAAAAGCAAAGAGTATGATAGAATAATACCACCTCACCCTCTCGTCCATGTTTTTTTTTTAGATATTTTCTATAGTATAAATTGGTCTAATTGTTACGTACTTTGAATGCCATTGAGTTTACAAATGTAACTTGTAATATCTTTTATCTTTTGCGCACTCTTTATCGCATATAATTGTTATGTAAATGATATATTTTTCTTTACCTCTTATTAATAAACGCAGGACTTCTGATGTTATTTGATAATATTTAACTCCATGTTTTATGATGTTTATAATTTATATTTTATTGTATGACAATGTTGTATTTCATTTGTGTCTTGTTCTCTTACTAAAATCTTTATTGCAAAAAACCAGTACCACAAGGTAATACCAGAGAGTAAAATCTCAATAATAACAGAGAATAATAACAGAGAGTTATTACACAGGGTAATAACAGAGTAACATAAAGGTATAATAACATAGCTTAATAACAGAATAATAACTTAGAAAATAAACAGAATAATAACACAGGGTCTTAAAATAATAATAACACAGAGTAATAATAGATATTTAAAACAGAATAATAACAAAGAATCAAAACAATAATAACAAAGTAATAACCTTGAGAGATAACAGAATAAAAATGTAAGATACAAATAGACCACCCCTGCCCTAAAGAAGAAGTACAGAGGGCATTGGGAGGGTGGATCCTCTTGTTGGGGGTAGGGCCTTCCCTCAACCCTAGGGTCACCATAGAAAAACTGAGATTAAAAATAATATAAATAAAATAACAGGAAATAAAAGAGAGTCATAACAAAGAGTAATAACACAGAAGAATAAGAGAACAATAAAACAGGCTAATAACAGAAAGTATTAACTGAGCAAAAACAAAGCTCAATAATTGAGAGTATAAATAGAATAACACAGGTTAAAAACAAATAGTAATTACATAGGGTTATAACAGAGAGCACTAACGTCGGAGAATAGCTAAGAATCATAACTCATTGTAATAAGAGAGTAATAACAGAATAACAGCACAAGATAAAAACAGAGTAATATAGAATAGCAAAACAAGTTAATAACAAATATCTGTAATACAGACTAATAACAGAATAATAACACTGTAGTAATAATAGAAACTAAAAACAGGATAATAACATTGATAAAAGCAAAAATAACAGATTAATAATAGAATAAAAATCCAAGATCAAAATTAGAAAACCCCTGCCCTCAAGAAGAAGTACAGAGGGTATTGGGAGGGTGGATCCTCTTCTTGGGGGCATGGCATTCTCACCACCCTAGAGTCACCCTAGTATAACTGAGATTAAAAACAAAATAACAGAAGGTAATAAAACAGTCATAACACAGGATAATGATGCAGGAAAAAACCCACAATAATAACGCTGGGTAATATCAGAGAGTAATAACATAGGAGAATAGCCAAGATTAATAACAGGGCTAAAATCCTAGAATAATAACAGTATAATTACTCAAGGTGATAACAAAGAGTAATATAGTAGAATAACACAAAGCGATAACCGATAATAGTAATACAGATTAACAAAATAATAAAAACTCAGAGCAAAAGCAAAGAGTATGATAGAATAATACCACCTCACCCTCTCGTCCATGTTGTTTTTTTAGATGTTTTCTATAGTATAAATTGGTCTAATTGTTCCGTACTTTGAATGCCATTGAGTTTACAAATGTAACTTGTAATATCTTTTATCTTTTGCGCACTCTTTATCGCCTATAATTGTTATGTAAATTATATATTTTTCTTTAGCTCTTATTAATAAATGCAGGACTTCTGATGTTATTTGATAATATTTAACTCCATGTTTTATGATGTTTATAATTTATATTTTATTGTATGACAATGTTGTATTTCATTTGTGTCTTGTTCTCTTACTAAAATCTTTATTGCAAAAAAACAGTACCACAAGGTAATACCAGAGAGTAAAATCTCAATAATAACAGAGAGTTATTACACAGGGTAATAACAGAGTAACATAAAGGTATAATAACATAGCTTAATAACAGAATAATAACTTAGAAAATAAACAGAATAGTAAAACAGGGTCTTAAAAGAATAATAACACAGAGTAATAATAGATATTTAAAACAGAATAATAACAAAGAATCAAAACAATAATAACAAAGTAATAACCTTGAGAGATAACAGAATAAAAATGTAAGATACAAATAGACCACCCCTGCCCTCAAGAAGAAGTACAGAGGGCATTGGGAGGGTGGATCCTCTTGTTGGGGGTAGGGCCTTCTCTCAACCCTAGGGTCACCATAGAAAAACTGAGATTAAAAATAAAATAAATAAAATAACGAGGAAATAAAAGAGAGTCATAACAGAGAGTAATAACACAGAATAATAAAAGAACAATAAAAACAGGCTAATAACAGAAAGTATTAACTGAGCAAAAACAAAGCCCAATAATTGAGAGTATAAATAGAATAACACAGGTTAAAAACAAATAGTAATTACATAGGGTTATAACAGAGAGCACTAACGTCGGAGAATAGCTAAGAATCATAACTCATTGTAATAAGAGAGTAATAACAGAATAACAGCACAAGATAAAAACAGAGTAATATAGATTAGCAAAACAAGTTAATAACAAATATTTGTAATACAGACTAATAACATAATAATAACACTGTAGTAATAATAGAAACTAAAAACAGGATAATAACATTGATAAAAGCAAAAATAACAGATTAATAATAGAATAAAAATCCAAGATCAAAATTAGAAAATCCCTGCCCTCAAGAAAAAGTACAGAGGGTATTGGGAGGGTGGATCCTCTTTTTGGGGGCATGGCATTCTCACCACCCTAGAGTCACACTAGTATAACTGAGATTAAAAACAAAATAACAGAAGGTAATAAAACAGAGTCATAACACAGGATAATGATGCAGGAAAAAACCCAGAATAATAACGCTGGGTAATATCAGAGAGTAATAACATAGGAGAATAGCCAAGATTAATAACACAGGGCTAAAATCCCAGAATAATAACAGTATAATTACTCAAGGTGATAACAAAGAGTAATATAGTAGAATAACACAAAGCGATAACCGATAATAGTAATACAGATTAACAAAATAATAAAAACTCAGAGCAAAAGCAAAGAGTATGATAGAATAATACCACCTCACCCTCTCGTCAATGTTGTTTTTTTTAGATGTTTTCTTTAGTATAAATTGGTCTAATTGTTCCGTACTTTGAATGCCATTGAGTTTACAAATGTAACTTGTAATATCTTTTATCTTTTGCGCACTCTTTATCGCCTATAATTGTTATGTAAATTATATATTTTTCTTTACCTCTTATTAATAAACGCAGGACTTCTGATGTTATTTGATAATATTTAACTCCATGTTTTATGATGTTTATAATTTATATTTTATTGTATGACAATGTTGTATTTCATTTGTGTCTTGTTCTCTTACTAAAATCTTTATTGCAAAAAACCAGTACCACAAGGTAATACCAGAGAGTAAAATCTCAATAATAACAGAGAATAATAACAGAGAGTTATTACACAGGGTAATAACAGAGTAACATAAAGGTATAATAACATAGCTTAATAACAGAATAATAACTTAGAAAATAAACAGAATAATAACACAGGGTCTTAAAATAATAATAACACAGAGTAATAATAGATATTTAAAACAGAATAATAACAAAGAATCAAAACAATAATAACAAAGTAATAACCTTGAGAGATAACAGAATAAAAATGTAAGATACAAATAGACCACCCCTGCCCTAAAGAAGAAGTACAGAGGGCATTGGGAGGGTGGATCCTCTTGTTGGGGGTAGGGCCTTCCCTCAACCCTAGGGTCACCATAGAAAAACTGAGATTAAAAATAATATAAATAAAATAACAGGAAATAAAAGAGAGTCATAACAGAGAGTAATAACACAGAATAATAAGAGAACAATAAAACAGGCTAATAACAGAAAGTATTAACTGAGCAAAAACAAAGCCCAATAATTGAGAGTATAAATAGAATAACACAGGTTAAAAACAAATAGTAATTACATAGGGTTATAACAGAGAGCACTAACGTCGGAGAATAGCTAAGAATAATAACTCATTGTAATAACAGAGTAATAACAGAATAACAGCACAAGATAAAAACAGAGTAATATAGAATAGCAAAACAAGTTAATAACAAATATTTCTAATACAGACTAATAACAGAATAATAACACTGTAGTAATAATAGAAACTAAAAACAGGATAATAACATTGATAAAAGCAAAAATAACAGATTAATAATAGAATAAAAATCCAAGATCAAAATTAGAAAACCTCTGCCCTCAAGAAGAAGTACAGAGGGTATTGGGAGGGTGGCTCCTCTTCTTGGGGGCATGGCATTTTTTACCACCCTAGAGTCACCCTAGTATAACTGAGATTAAAAACAAAATAACAGAAGGTAATAAAACAGAGTCATAACACAGGATAATGATGCAGGAAAAAACCCAGAATAATAACGCTGGGTAATATCAGAGAGTAATAACATAGGAGAATAGCCAAGATTAATAACACAGGGCTAAAATCCTAGAATCATAACAGTATAATTACTCAAGGTGATAACAAAGAGTAATATAGTAGAATAACACAAAGCGATAACCGATAATAGTAATACAGATTAACAAAATAATAAAAACTCAGAGCAAAAGCAAAGAGTATGATAGAATAATACCACCTCACCCTCTCATCCATGTTGTTTTTTTAGATGTTTTCTATAGTATAAATTGGTCTAATTGTTACGTACTTTGAATGCCTTTGAGTTTACAAATGTAACTTGCAATATCTTTTATCTTTTGCGCACTCTTTATCGCATATAATTGTTATGTAAATTATATATTTTTCTTTACCTCTTATTAATAAATGCAGGACTTCTGATGTTATTTGATAATATTTAACTCCATGTTTTATGATGTTTATAATTTATATTTTATTGTATGACAATGTTGTATTTCATTTGTGTCTTGTTCTCTTACTAAAATCTTTATTGCAAAAAACCAGTACCACAAGGTAATACCAGAGAGTAAAATCTCAATAGTAATAGAGAATAATAACAGAGAGTTATTACACAGGGTAATTACAGAGTAACATAAAGGTATAATAACATAGCTTAATAACAGAATAATAACTTAGAAAATAAACAGAATAATAACACAGGGTCTTAAAAGAATAATAACAAAGAGTAATAATAGATATTTAAAACAGAATAATAACAAAGAATCAAAACAATAATAACAAAGTAATAACCTTGAGAGATAACAGAATAAAAATGTAAGATACAAATAGACCACCCCTGCCCTCAAGAAGAAGTACAGAGGGCATTGGGAGGGTGGATCCTCTTGTTGGGGGTAGGGCCTTCCCTCAACCCTAGGGTCACCATAGAAAAACTGAGATTAAAAATAAAATAAATAAAATAACAAGAGGAAATAAAAGAGAGTCATAACAGAGAGTAGTAACACAGAATAATAAGAGAACAATAAAACAGGCTAATAACAGAAAGTATTAACTGTGCAAAAACAAAGCCCAATAATTGAGAGTATAAATAGAATAACACAGGTTAAAAACAAATAGTAATTACATAGGGTTATAACAGAGAGCACTAACGTCGGAGAATAGCTAAGAATAATAACTCATTGTAATAACAGAGTAATAACAGAATAACAGCACAAGATAAAAACAGAGTAATATAGAATAGCAAAACAAGTTAATAACAAATATTTCTAATACAGACTAATAACAGAATAATAACACTGTAGTAATAATAGAAACTAAAAACAGGATAATAACATTGATAAAAGCAAAAATAACAGATTAATAATAGAATAAAAATCCAAGATCAAAATTAGAAAACCCCTGCCCTCAAGAAGAAGTACAGAGGGTATTGGGAGGGTGGATCCTCTTCTTGGGAGCATGGCATTCTCACCACCCTAGAGTCACCCTAGTATAACTGAGATTAAAAACAAAATAACAGAAGGTAATAAAACAGAGTCATAACACAGGATAATGATGCAGGAAAAAACCCAGAATAATAACGCTGGGTAATATCAGAGAGTAATAACATAGAAGAATAGCCAAGATTAATAACACAGGGCTAAAATCCTAAATTAATACCAGTTTAATTACTCGAGGTGATAACAAAGAGTAATATAATAGAATAACACAAAGCGATAACCGATAATAGTAATACAGATTAACAAAATAATAAAAACTCAGAGCAAAAGCAAAGAGTATGATAGAATAATACCACCTCACCCTCTCGTCCATGTTGTTTTTTTAGATGTTTTCTATAGTATAAATTGGTCTAATTGTTACGTACTTTGAATGCCATTGAGTTTACAAATGTAACTTGTAATATCTTTTATCTTTTGCGCACTCTTTATCGCATATAATTGTTATGTAAATTATATATTTTTCTTTAGCTCTTATTAATAAACGCAGGACTTCTGATGTTATTTGATAATATTTAACTCCATGTTTTATGATGTTTATAATTTATATTTTATTGTATGACAATGTTGTATTTCATTTGTGTCTTGTTCTCTTACTAAAATCTTTATTGCAAAAAAACAGTACCACAAGGTAATACCAGAGAGTAAAATCTCAATAATAACAGAGAGTTATTACACAGGGTAATAACAGAGTAACATAAAGGTATAATAACATAGCTTAATAACAGAATAATAACTTAGAAAATAAACAGAATAGTAACACAGGGTCTTAAAAGAATAATAACACAGAGTAATAATAGATATTTAAAACAGAATAATAACAAAGAATCAAAACAATAATAACAAAGTTATAACCTTGAGAGATAACAGAATAAAAATGTAAGATACAAATAGACCACCCCTGCCCTCAAGAAGAAGTACAGAGGGCATTGGGAGGGTGGATCCTCTTGTTGGGGGTAGGGCCTTCCCTCAACCCTAGGGTCACCATAGAAAAACTGAGATTAAAAATAAAATAAATAAAATAACAAGAGGAAATAAAAGAGAGTCATAACAGAGAGTAGTAACACAGAATAATAAGAGAACAATAAAACAGGCTAATAACAGAAAGTATTAACTGAGCAAAAACAAAGCCCAATAATTGAGAGTATAAATAGAATAACACAGGTTAAAAACAAATAGTAATTACATAGGGTTATAACAGAGAGCACTAACGTCGGAGAATAGCTAAGAATAATAACTCATTGTAATAACAGAGTAATAACAGAATAACAGCACAAGATAAAAACAGAGTAATATAGAATAGCAAAACAAGTTAATAACAAATATTTCTAATACAGACTAATAACAGAATAATAACACTGTAGTAATAATAGAAACTAAAAACAGGATAATAACATTGATAAAAGCAAAAATAACAGATTAATAATAGAATAAAAATCCAAGATCAAAATTAGAAAACCCCTGCCCTCAAGAAGAAGTACAGAGGGTATTGGGAGGGTGGATCCTCTTCTTGGGGGCATGGCATTCTCACCACCCTAGAGTCACCCTAGTATAACTGAGATTAAAAACAAAACAACGGAAGGTAATAAAACAGAGTCATAACACAGGATAATGATGCAGGAAAAAACCCAGAATAATAACGCTGGGTAATATCAGAGAGTAATAACATAGAAGAATAGCCAAGATTAATAACACAGGGCTAAAATCCTAAATTAATACCAGTATAATTACTCAAGGTGATAACAAAGATTAATATAGTAGAATAACACAAAGCGATAACCGATAATAGTAATACAGATTAACAAAATAATAAAAACTCAGAGCAAAAGCAAAGAGTATGATAGAATAATACCACCTCACCCTCTCATCCATGTTGTTTTTTTAGATGTTTTCTATAGTATAAATTGGTCTAATTGTTCCGTACTTTGAATGCCATTGAGTTTACAAATGTAACTTGTAATATCTTTTATCTTTTATGCACTCTTTATCGCATATAATAGTTATGTAAATGATATATTTTTCTTTACCTCTTATTAATAAACACAGGACTTCTGATGTTATTTGATAATATTTAACTCCATGTTTTATGATGTTTATAATTTATATTTTATTGTATGACAATGTTGTATTTCATTTCTGTCTTGTTCTCTTACTAAAATCTTTATTGCAAAAAAACAGTACCACAAGGTAATACCAGAGAGTAAAATCTCAATAATAACAGAGAGTTATTACACAGGGTAATAACAGAGTAACATAAAGGTATAATAACATAGCTTAATAACAGAATAATAACTTAGAAAATAAACAGAATAGTAACACAGGGTCTTAAAAGAATAATAACACAGAGTAATAATAGATATTTAAAACAGAATAATAACAAAGAATCAAAACAATAATAACAAAGTAATAACCTTGAGAGATAACAGAATAAAAATATAAGATACAAATAGACCACCCCTGCCCTCAAGAAGAAGTACAGAGGCCATTGGGAGGGTGGATCCTCTTGTTGGGGGTAGGGCCTTCCCTCAACCCTAGGGTCACCATAGAAAAACTGAGATTAAAAATAAAATAAATAAAATAACAAGAGGAAATAAAAGAGAGTCATAACAGAGAGTAGTAACACAGAATAATAAGAGAACAATAAAACAGGCTAATAACAGAAAGTATTAACTGAGCAAAAACAAAGCCCAATAATTGAGAGTATAAATAGAATAACACAGGTTAAAAACAAATGGTAATTACATAGGGTTATAACAGAGAGCACTAACGTCGGAGAATAGCTAAGAATAATAACTCATTGTAATAACAGAGTAATAACAGAATAACAGCACAAGATAAAAAACAGAGTAATATAGAATAGCAAAACAAGTTAATAACAAATATTTCTAATACAGACTAATAACAGAATAATAACACTGTAGTAATAATAGAAACTAAAAACAGGATAATAACATTGATAAAAGCAAAAATAACAGATTAATAATAGAATAAAAATCCAAGATCAAAATTAGAAAACCTCTGCCCTCAAGAAGAAGTACAGAGGGTATTGGGAGGGTGGCTCCTCTTCTTGGGGGCATGGCATTTTTTACCACCCTAGAGTCACCCTAGTATAACTGAGATTAAAAACAAAATAACAGAAGGTAATAAAACAGAGTCATAACACAGGATAATGATGCAGGAAAAAACCCAGAATAATAACGCTGGGTAATATCAGAGAGTAATAACATAGGAGAATAGCCAAGATTAATAACACAGGGCTAAAATCCTAGAATCATAACAGTATAATTACTCAAGGTGATAACAAAGAGTAATATAGTAGAATAACACAAAGCGATAACCGATAATAGTAATACAGATTAACAAAATAATAAAAACTCAGAGCAAAAGCAAAGAGTATGATAGAATAATACCACCTCACCCTCTCATCCATGTTGTTTTTTTAGATGTTTTCTATAGTATAAATTGGTCTAATTGTTACGTACTTTGAATGCCTTTGAGTTTACAAATGTAACTTGTAATATCTTTTATCTTTTGCGCACTCTTTATCGCATATAATTGTTATGTAAATTATATATTTTTCTTTACCTCTTATTAATAAATGCAGGACTTCTGATGTTATTTGATAATATTTAACTCCATGTTTTATGATGTTTATAATTTATATTTTATTGTATGACAATGTTGTATTTCATTTGTGTCTTGTTCTCTTACTAAAATCTTTATTGCAAAAAACCAGTACCACAAGGTAATACCAGACAGTAAAATCTCAATAGTAATAGAGAATAATAACAGAGAGTTATTACACAGGGTAATTACAGAGTAACATAAAGGTATAATAACATAGCTTAATAACAGAATAATAACTTAGAAAATAAACAGAATAATAACACAGGGTCTTAAAAGAATAATAACACAGAGTAATAATAGATATTTAAAACAGAATAATAACAAAGAATCAAAACAATAATAACAAAGTTATAACCTTGAGAGATAACAGAATAAAAATGTAAGATACAAATAGACCACCCCTGCCCTCAAGAAGAAGTACAGAGGGCATTGGGAGGGTGGATCCTCTTGTTGGGGGTAGGGCCTTCCCTCAACCCTAGGGTCACCATAGAAAAACTGAGATTAAAAATAAAATAAATAAAATAACAAGAGGAAATAAAAGAGAGTCATAACAGAGAGTAGTAACACAGAATAATAAGAGAACAATAAAACAGGCTAATAACAGAAAGTATTAACTGAGCAAAAACAAAGCCCAATAATTGAGAGTATAAATAAAATAACACAGGTTAAAAACAAATAGTAATTACATAGGGTTATAACAGAGAGCACTAACGTCGGAGAATAGCTAAGAATAATAACTCATTGTAATAACAGAGTAATAACAGAATAACAGCACAAGATAAAAACAGAGTAATATAGAATAGCAAAACAAGTTAATAACAAATATTTCTAATACAGACTAATAACAGAATAATAACACTGTAGTAATAATAGAAACTAAAAACAGGATAATAACATTGATAAAAGCAAAAATAACAGATTAATAATAGAATAAAAATCCAAGATCAAAATTAGAAAACCCCTGCCCTCAAGAAGAAGTACAGAGGGTATTGGGAGGGTGGATCCTCTTCTTGGGGGCATGGCATTCTCACCACCCTAGAGTCACCCTAGTATAACTGAGATTAAAAACAAAACAACGGAAGGTAATAAAACAGAGTCATAACACAGGATAATGATGCAGGAAAAAACCCAGAATAATAACGCTGGGTAATATCAGAGAGTAATAACATAGAAGAATAGCCAAGATTAATAACACAGGGCTAAAATCCTAAATTAATACCAGTATAATTACTCAAGGTGATAACAAAGATTAATATAGTAGAATAACACAAAGCGATAACCGATAATAGTAATACAGATTAACAAAATAATAAAAACTCAGAGCAAAAGCAAAGAGTATGATAGAATAATACCACCTCACCCTCTCATCCATGTTGTTTTTTTAGATGTTTTCTATAGTATAAATTGGTCTAATTGTTCCGTACTTTGAATGCCATTGAGTTTACAAATGTAACTTGTAATATCTTTTATCTTTTATGCACTCTTTATCGCATATAATAGTTATGTAAATGATATATTTTTCTTTACCTCTTATTAATAAACACAGGACTTCTGATGTTATTTGATAATATTTAACTCCATGTTTTATGATGTTTATAATTTATATTTTATTGTATGACAATGTTGTATTTCATTTCTGTCTTGTTCTCTTACTAAAATCTTTATTGCAAAAAAACAGTACCACAAGGTAATACCAGAGAGTAAAATCTCAATAATAACAGAGAGTTATTACACAGGGTAATAACAGAGTAACATAAAGGTATAATAACATAGCTTAATAACAGAATAATAACTTAGAAAATAAACAGAATAGTAACACAGGGTCTTAAAAGAATAATAACACAGAGTAATAATAGATATTTAAAACAGAATAATAACAAAGAATCAAAACAATAATAACAAAGTAATAACCTTGAGAGATAACAGAATAAAAATGTAAGATACAAATAGACCACCCCTGCCCTAAAGAAGAAGTACAGAGGGCATTGGGAGGGTGGATCCTCTTGTTGGGGGTAGGGCCTTCCCTCAACCCTAGGGTCACCATAGAAAAACTGAGATTAAAAATAAAATAAATAAAATAACAAGAGGAAATAAAAGAGAGTCATAACAGAGAGTAGTAACACAGAATAATAAGAGAACAATAAAACAGGCTAATAACAGAAAGTATTAACTGAGCAAAAACAAAGCCCAATAATTGAGAGTATAAATAGAATAACACAGGTTAAAAACAAATGGTAATTACATAGGGTTATAACAGAGAGCACTAACGTCGGAGAATAGCTAAGAATAATAACTCATTGTAATAACAGAGTAATAACAGAATAACAGCACAAGATAAAAAACAGAGTAATATAGAATAGCAAAACAAGTTAATAACAAATATTTCTAATACAGACTAATAACAGAATAATAACACTGTAGTAATAATAGAAACTAAAAACAGGATAATAACATTGATAAAAGCAAAAATAACAGATTAATAATAGAATAAAAATCCAAGATCAAAATTAGAAAACCTCTGCCCTCAAGAAGAAGTACAGAGGGTATTGGGAGGGTGGCTCCTCTTCTTGGGGGCATGGCATTTTTTACCACCCTAGAGTCACCCTAGTATAACTGAGATTAAAAACAAAATAACAGAAGGTAATAAAACAGAGTCATAACACAGGATAATGATGCAGGAAAAAACCCAGAATAATAACGCTGGGTAATATCAGAGAGTAATAACATAGGAGAATAGCCAAGATTAATAACACAGGGCTAAAATCCTAGAATCATAACAGTATAATTACTCAAGGTGATAACAAAGAGTAATATAGTAGAATAACACAAAGCGATAACCGATAATAGTAATACAGATTAACAAAATAATAAAAACTCAGAGCAAAAGCAAAGAGTATGATAGAATAATACCACCTCACCCTCTCATCCATGTTGTTTTTTTAGATGTTTTCTATAGTATAAATTGGTCTAATTGTTACGTACTTTGAATGCCTTTGAGTTTACAAATGTAACTTGTAATATCTTTTATCTTTTGCGCACTCTTTATCGCATATAATTGTTATGTAAATTATATATTTTTCTTTACCTCTTATTAATAAATGCAGGACTTCTGATGTTATTTGATAATATTTAACTCCATGTTTTATGATGTTTATAATTTATATTTTATTGTATGACAATGTTGTATTTCATTTGTGTCTTGTTCTCTTACTAAAATCTTTATTGCAAAAAACCAGTACCACAAGGTAATACCAGACAGTAAAATCTCAATAGTAATAGAGAATAATAACAGAGAGTTATTACACAGGGTAATTACAGAGTAACATAAAGGTATAATAACATAGCTTAATAACAGAATAATAACTTAGAAAATAAACAGAATAATAACACAGGGTCTTAAAAGAATAATAACACAGAGTAATAATAGATATTTAAAACAGAATAATAACAAAGAATCAAAACAATAATAACAAAGTTATAACCTTGAGAGATAACAGAATAAAAATGTAAGATACAAATAGACCACCCCTGCCCTCAAGAAGAAGTACAGAGGGCATTGGGAGGGTGGATCCTCTTGTTGGGGGTAGGGCCTTCCCTCAACCCTAGGGTCACCATAGAAAAACTGAGATTAAAAATAAAATAAATAAAATAACAAGAGGAAATAAAAGAGAGTCATAACAGAGAGTAGTAACACAGAATAATAAGAGAACAATAAAACAGGCTAATAACAGAAAGTATTAACTGAGCAAAAACAAAGCCCAATAATTGAGAGTATAAATAAAATAACACAGGTTAAAAACAAATAGTAATTACATAGGGTTATAACAGAGAGCACTAACGTCGGAGAATAGCTAAGAATAATAACTCATTGTAATAACAGAGTAATAACAGAATAACAGCACAAGATAAAAACAGAGTAATATAGAATAGCAAAACAAGTTAATAACAAATATTTCTAATACAGACTAATAACAGAATAATAACACTGTAGTAATAATAGAAACTAAAAACAGGATAATAACATTGATAAAAGCAAAAATAACAGATTAATAATAGAATAAAAATCCAAGATCAAAATTAGAAAACCCCTGCCCTCAAGAAGAAGTACAGAGGGTATTGGGAGGGTGGATCCTCTTCTTGGGGGCATGGCATTCTCACCACCCTAGAGTCACCCTAGTATAACTGAGATTAAAAACAAAACAACGGAAGGTAATAAAACAGAGTCATAACACAGGATAATGATGCAGGAAAAAACCCAGAATAATAACGCTGGGTAATATCAGAGAGTAATAACATAGGAGAATAGCCATGATTAATAACACAGGGCTAAAATCCCAGAATAATAACAGTATAATTACTCGAGGTGATAACAAAGAGTAATATAATAGAATAACACAAAGCGATAACCGATAATAGTAATACAGATTAACAAAATAATAAAAACTCAGAGCAAAAGCAAAGAGTATGATAGAATAATACCACCTCACCCTCTCGTCCATGTTGTTTTTTTAGATGTTTTCTATAGTATAAATTGGTCTAATTGTTACGTACTTTGAATGCCATTGAGTTTACAAATGTAACTTGCAATATCTTTTATCTTTTGCGCACTCTTTATCGCATATAATTGTTATGTAAATTATATATTTTTCTTTACCTCTTACTAATAAATGCAGGACTTCTGATGTTATTTGATAATATTTAACTCCATGTTTTATGATGTTTATAATTTATATTTTATTGTATGACAATGTTGTATTTCATTTGTGTCTTGTTCTCTTACTAAAATCTTTATTGCAAAAAAACAGTACCACAAGGTAATACCAGAGAGTAAAATCTCAATAATAACAGAGAATAATAACAGAGAGTTATTACACAGGGTAATAACAGAGTAACATAAAGGTATAATAACATAGCTTAATAACAGAATCATAACTTAGAAAATAAACAGAATAATAACACAGGGTCTTAAAAGAATAATAACACAGAGTAATAATAGATATTTAAAACAGAAAAATAACAGAATCAAAACAATAATAACAAAGTAATAACCTTGAGAGATAACAGAATAAAAATGTAAGATACAAATAGACCACCCCTGCCCTCAAGAAGAAGTACAGAGGGCATTGGGAGGGTGGATCCTCTTGTTGGGGGTAGGGCCTTCTCTCAACCCTAGGGTCACCATAGAAAAACTGAGATTAAAAATAAAATAAATAAAATAGCAAGAGGAAATAAATGAGAGTCATAACAGAGAGTAATAACACAGAATAATAAGAGAACAACAAAACAGGCTAATAACAGAAAGTATTAACTGAGCAAAAACAAAGCCCAATAATTGAGAGTATAAATAGAATAACACAGGTTAAAAACAAATAGTAATTACATAGGGTTATAACAGAGAGCACTAACGTCGGAGAATAGCTAAGAATCATAACTCATTGTAATAAGAGAGTAATAACAGAATAACAGCACAAGATAAAAACAGATTAATATAGAATAGCAAAACAAGTTAATAACAAATATTTCTAATACAGACTAATAACAGAATAATAACACTGTAGTAATAATAGAAACTAAAAACAGGATAATAACATTGATAAAAGCAAAAATAACAGATTAATAATAGAATAAAAATCCAAGATCAAAATTAGAAAACCCCTGCCCTCAAGAAGAAGTACAGAGGGTATTGGGAGGGTGGATCCTCTTCTTGGGGGCATGGCATTCTCACCACCCTAGAGTCACCCTAGTATAACTGAGATTAAAAACAAAATAACAGAAGGTAATAAAACAGAGTCATAACACAGGATAATGATGCAGGAAAAAACCCAGAATAATAACGCTGGGTAATATCAGAGAGTAATAACATAGGAGAATAGCCAAGATTAATAACACAGGGCTAAAATCCCAGAATAATAACAGTATAATTACTCAAGGTGATAACAAAGAGTAATATAGTAGAATAACACAAAGCGATAACCGATAATAGTAATACAGATTAACAAAATAATAAAAACTCAGAGCAAAAGCAAAGAGTATGATAGAATAATACCACCTCACCCTCTCGTCAATGTTGTTTTTTTTAGATGTTTTCTTTAGTATAAATTGGTCTAATTGTTCCGTACTTTGAATGCCATTGAGTTTACAAATGTAACTTGTAATATCTTTTATCTTTTGCGCACTCTTTATCGCATATAATTGTTATGTAAATGATATATTTTTCTTTACCTCTTATTAATAAACGCAGGACTTCTGATGTTATTTGATAATATTTAACTCCATGTTTTATGATGTTTATAATTTATATTTTATTGTATGACAATGTTGTATTTCATTTGTGTCTTGTTCTCTTACTAAAATCTTTATTGCAAAAAACCAGTACCACAAGGTAATACCAGAGAGTAAAATCTCAATAATAACAGAGAATAATAACAGAGAGTTATTACACAGGGTAATAACAGAGTAACATAAAGGTATAATAACATAGCTTAATAACAGAATAATAACTTAGAAAATAAACAGAATAATAACACAGGGTCTTAAAATAATAATAACACAGAGTAATAATAGATATTTAAAACAGAATAATAACAAAGAATCAAAACAATAATAACAAAGTAATAACCTTGAGAGATAACAGAATAAAAATGTAAGATACAAATAGACCACCCCTGCCCTAAAGAAGAAGTACAGAGGGCATTGGGAGGGTGGATCCTCTTGTTGGGGGTAGGGCCTTCCCTCAACCCTAGGGTCACCATAGAAAAACTGAGATTAAAAATAATATAAATAAAATAACAGGAAATAAAAGAGAGTCATAACAAAGAGTAATAACACAGAAGAATAAGAGAACAATAAAACAGGCTAATAACAGAAAGTATTAACTGAGCAAAAACAAAGCTCAATAATTGAGAGTATAAATAGAATAACACAGGTTAAAAACAAATAGTAATTACATAGGGTTATAACAGAGAGCACTAACGTCGGAGAATAGCTAAGAATCATAACTCATTGTAATAAGAGAGTAATAACAGAATAACAGCACAAGATAAAAACAGAGTAATATAGAATAGCAAAACAAGTTAATAACAAATATCTGTAATACAGACTAATAACAGAATAATAACACTGTAGTAATAATAGAAACTAAAAACAGGATAATAACATTGATAAAAGCAAAAATAACAGATTAATAATAGAATAAAAATCCAAGATCAAAATTAGAAAACCCCTGCCCTCAAGAAGAAGTACAGAGGGTATTGGGAGGGTGGATCCTCTTCTTGGGAGCATGGCATTCTCACCACCCTAGAGTCACCCTAGTATAACTGAGATTAAAAACAAAATAACAGAAGGTAATAAAACAGAGTCATAACACAGGATAATGATGCAGGAAAAAACCCACAATAATAACGCTGGGTAATATCAGAGAGTAATAACATAGGAGAATAGCCAAGATTAATAACAGGGCTAAAATCCTAGAATAATAACAGTATAATTACTCAAGGTGATAACAAAGAGTAATATAGTAGAATAACACAAAGCGATAACCGATAATAGTAATACAGATTAACAAAATAATAAAAACTCAGAGCAAAAGCAAAGAGTATGATAGAATAATACCACCTCACCCTCTCGTCCATGTTGTTTTTTTAGATGTTTTCTATAGTATAAATTGGTCTAATTGTTCCGTACTTTGAATGCCATTGAGTTTACAAATGTAACTTGTAATATCTTTTATCTTTTGCGCACTCTTTATCGCCTATAATTGTTATGTAAATTATATATTTTTCTTTAGCTCTTATTAATAAATGCAGGACTTCTGATGTTATTTGATAATATTTAACTCCATGTTTTATGATGTTTATAATTTATATTTTATTGTATGACAATGTTGTATTTCATTTGTGTCTTGTTCTCTTACTAAAATCTTTATTGCAAAAAAACAGTACCACAAGGTAATACCAGAGAGTAAAATCTCAATAATAACAGAGAGTTATTACACAGGGTAATAACAGAGTAACATAAAGGTATAATAACATAGCTTAATAACAGAATAATAACTTAAAAAATAAACAGAATAGTAAAACAGGGTCTTAAAAGAATAATAACACAGAGTAATAATAGATATTTAAAACAGAATAATAACAAAGAATCAAAACAATAATAACAAAGTAATAACCTTGAGAGATAACAGAATAAAAATGTAAGATACAAATAGACCACCCCTGCCCTCAAGAAGAAGTACAGAGGGCATTGGGAGGGTGGATCCTCTTGTTGGGGGTAGGGCCTTCTCTCAACCCTAGGGTCACCATAGAAAAACTGAGATTAAAAATAAAATAAATAAAATAACAAGAGGAAATAAAAGAGAGTCATAACAGAGAGTAATAACACAGAATAATAAAAGAACAATAAAAACAGGCTAATAACAGAAAGTATTAACTGAGCAAAAACAAAGCCCAATAATTGAGAGTATAAATAGAATAACACAGGTTAAAAACAAATAGTAATTACATAGGGTTATAACAGAGAGCACTAACGTCGGAGAATAGCTAAGAATCATAACTCATTGTAATAAGAGAGTAATAACAGAATAACAGCACAAGATAAAAACAGAGTAATATAGAATAGCAAAACAAGTTAATAACAAATATTTGTAATACAGACTAATAACATAATAATAACACTGTAGTAATAATAGAAACTAAAAACAGGATAATAACATTGATAAAAACAAAAATAACAGATTAATAATAGAATAAAAATCCAAGATCAAAATTAGAAAATCCCTGCCCTCAAGAAAAAGTACAGAGGGTATTGGGAGGGTGGATCCTCTTTTTGGGGGCATGGCATTCTCACCACCCTAGAGTCACACTAGTATAACTGAGATTAAAAACAAAATAACAGAAGGTAATAAAACAGAGTCATAACACAGGATAATGATGCAGGAAAAAACCCAGAATAATAACGCTGGGTAATATCAGAGAGTAATAACATAGGAGAATAGCCAAGATTAATAACACAGGGCTAAAATCCCAGAATAATAACAGTATAATTACTCAAGGTGATAACAAAGAGTAATATAGTAGAATAACACAAAGCGATAACCGATAATAGTAATACAGATTAACAAAATAATAAAAACTCAGAGCAAAAGCAAAGAGTATGATAGAATAATACCACCTCACCCTCTCGTCAATGTTGTTTTTTTTAGATGTTTTCTTTAGTATAAATTGGTCTAATTGTTCCGTACTTTGAATGCCATTGAGTTTACAAATGTAACTTGTAATATCTTTTATCTTTTGCGCACTCTTTATCGCATATAATTGTTATGTAAATGATATATTTTTCTTTACCTCTTATTAATAAACGCAGGACTTCTGATGTTATTTGATAATATTTAACTCCATGTTTTATGATGTTTATAATTTATATTTTATTGTATGACAATGTTGTATTTCATTTGTGTCTTGTTCTCTTACTAAAATCTTTATTGCAAAAAACCAGTACCACAAGGTAATACCAGAGAGTAAAATCTCAATAATAACAGAGAATAATAACAGAGAGTTATTACACAGGGTAATAACAGAGTAACATAAAGGTATAATAACATAGCTTAATAACAGAATAATAACATAGAAAATAAACTGAATAATAACACAGGGTCTTAAAATAATAATAACACAGAGTAATAATAGATATTTAAAACAGAATAATAACAAAGAATCAAAACAATAATAACAAAGTAATAACCTTGAGAGATAACAGAATAAAAATGTAAGATACAAATAGACCACCCCTGCCCTAAAGAAGAAGTACAGAGGGCATTGGGAGGGTGGATCCTCTTGTTGGGGGTAGGGCCTTCCCTCAACCCTAGGGTCACCATAGAAAAACTGAGATTAAAAATAATATAAATAAAATAACAGGAAATAAAAGAGAGTCATAACAAAGAGTAATAACACAGAAGAATAAGAGAACAATAAAACAGGCTAATAACAGAAAGTATTAACTGAGCAAAAACAAAGCTCAATAATTGAGAGTATAAATAGAATAACACAGGTTAAAAACAAATAGTAATTACATAGGGTTATAACAGAGAGCACTAACGTCGGAGAATAGCTAAGAATCATAACTCATTGTAATAAGAGAGTAATAACAGAATAACAGCACAAGATAAAAACAGAGTAATATAGAATAGCAAAACAAGTTAATAACAAATATCTGTAATACAGACTAATAACAGAATAATAACACTGTAGTAATAATAGAAACTAAAAACAGGATAATAACATTGATAAAAGCAAAAATAACAGATTAATAATAGAATAAAAATCCAAGATCAAAATTAGAAAACCCCTGCCCTCAAGAAGAAGTACAGAGGGTATTGGGAGGGTGGATCCTCTTCTTGGGAGCATGGCATTCTCACCACCCTAGAGTCACCCTAGTATAACTGAGATTAAAAACAAAATAACAGAAGGTAATAAAACAGAGTCATAACACAGGATAATGATGCAGGAAAAAACCCACAATAATAACGCTGGGTAATATCAGAGAGTAATAACATAGGAGAATAGCCAAGATTAATAACAGGGCTAAAATCCTAGAATAATAACAGTATAATTACTCAAGGTGATAACAAAGAGTAATATAGTAGAATAACACAAAGCGATAACCGATAATAGTAATACAGATTAACAAAATAATAAAAACTCAGAGCAAAAGCAAAGAGTATGATAGAATAATACCACCTCACCCTCTCGTCCATGTTGTTTTTTTAGATGTTTTCTATAGTATAAATTGGTCTAATTGTTCCGTACTTTGAATGCCATTGAGTTTACAAATGTAACTTGTAATATCTTTTATCTTTTGCGCACTCTTTATCGCCTATAATTGTTATGTAAATTATATATTTTTCTTTAGCTCTTATTAATAAATGCAGGACTTCTGATGTTATTTGATAATATTTAACTCCATGTTTTATGATGTTTATAATTTATATTTTATTGTATGACAATGTTGTATTTCATTTGTGTCTTGTTCTCTTACTAAAATCTTTATTGCAAAAAAACAGTACCACAAGGTAATACCAGAGAGTAAAATCTCAATAATAACAGAGAGTTATTACACAGGGTAATAACAGAGTAACATAAAGGTATAATAACATAGCTTAATAACAGAATAATAACTTAGAAAATAAACAGAATAGTAAGACAGGGTCTTAAAAGAATAATAACACAGAGTAATAATAGATATTTAAAACAGAATAATAACAAAGAATCAAAACAATAATAACAAAGTAATAACCTTGAGAGATAACAGAATAAAAATGTAAGATACAAATAGACCACCCCTGCCCTCAAGAAGAAGTACAGAGGGCATTGGGAGGGTGGATCCTCTTGTTGGGGGTAGGGCCTTCTCTCAACCCTAGGGTCACCATAGAAAAACTGAGATTAAAAATAAAATAAATAAAATAACAAGAGGAAATAAAAGAGAGTCATAACAGAGAGTAATAACACAGAATAATAAAAGAACAATAAAAACAGGCTAATAACAGAAAGTATTAACTGAGCAAAAACAAAGCCCAATAATTGAGAGTATAAATAGAATAACACAGGTTAAAAACAAATAGTAATTACATAGGGTTATAACAGAGAGCACTAACGTCGGAGAATAGCTAAGAATCATAACTCATTGTAATAAGAGAGTAATAACAGAATAACAGCACAAGATAAAAACAGAGTAATATAGAATAGCAAAACAAGTTAATAACAAATATTTGTAATACAGACTAATAACATAATAATAACACTGTAGTAATAATAGAAACTAAAAACAGGATAATAACATTGATAAAAGCAAAAATAACAGATTAATAATAGAATAAAAATCCAAGATCAAAATTAGAAAATCCCTGCCCTCAAGAAAAAGTACAGAGGGTATTGGGAGGGTGGATCCTCTTTTTGGGGGCATGGCATTCTCACCACCCTAGAGTCACACTAGTATAACTGAGATTAAAAACAAAATAACAGAAGGTAATAAAACAGAGTCATAACACAGGATAATGATGCAGGAAAAAACCCAGAATAATAACGCTGGGTAATATCAGAGAGTAATAACATAGGAGAATAGCCAAGATTAATAACACAGGGCTAAAATCCCAGAATAATAACAGTATAATTACTCAAGGTGATAACAAAGAGTAATATAGTAGAATAACACAAAGCGATAACCGATAATAGTAATACAGATTAACAAAATAATAAAAACTCAGAGCAAAAGCAAAGAGTATGATAGAATAATACCACCTCACCCTCTCGTCAATGTTGTTTTTTTTAGATGTTTTCTTTAGTATAAATTGGTCTAATTGTTCCGTACTTTGAATGCCATTGAGTTTACAAATGTAACTTGTAATATCTTTTATCTTTTGCGCACTCTTTATCGCATATAATTGTTATGTAAATGATATATTTTTCTTTACCTCTTATTAATAAACGCAGGACTTCTGATGTTATTTGATAATATTTAACTCCATGTTTTATGATGTTTATAATTTATATTTTATTGTATGACAATGTTGTATTTCATTTGTGTCTTGTTCTCTTACTAAAATCTTTATTGCAAAAAACCAGTACCACAAGGTAATACCAGAGAGTAAAATCTCAATAATAACAGAGAATAATAACAGAGAGTTATTACACAGGGTAATAACAGAGTAACATAAAGGTATAATAACATAGCTTAATAACAGAATAATAACTTAGAAAATAAACTGAATAATAACACAGGGTCTTAAAATAATAATAACACAGAGTAATAATAGATATTTAAAACAGAATAATAACAAAGAATCAAAACAATAATAACAAAGTAATAACCTTGAGAGATAACAGAATAAAAATGTAAGATACAAATAGACCACCCCTGCCCTACAGAAGAAGTACAGAGGGCATTGGGAGGGTGGATCCTCTTGTTGGGGGTAGGGCCTTCCCTCAACCCTAGGGTCACCATAGAAAAACTGAGATTAAAAATAATATAAATAAAATAACAGGAAATAAAAGAGAGTCATAACAGAGAGTAATAACACAGAATAATAAGAGAACAATAAAACAGGCTAATAACAGAAAGTATTAACTGAGCAAAAACAAAGCCCAATAATTGAGAGTATAAATAGAATAACACAGGTTAAAAACAAATAGTAATTACATAGGGTTATAACAGAGAGCACTAACGTCGGAGAATAGCTAAGAATAATAACTCATTGTAATAACAGAGTAATAACAGAATAACAGCACAAGATAAAAACAGAGTAATATAGAATAGCAAAACAAGTTAATAACAAATATTTCTAATACAGACTAATAACAGAATAATAACACTGTAGTAATAATAGAAACTAAAAACAGGATAATAACATTGATAAAAGCAAAAATAACAGATTAATAATAGAATAAAAATCCAAGATCAAAATTAGAAAACCTCTGCCCTCAAGAAGAAGTACAGAGGGTATTGGGAGGGTGGCTCCTCTTCTTGGGGGCATGGCATTTTTTACCACCCTAGAGTCACCCTAGTATAACTGAGATTAAAAACAAAATAACAGAAGGTAATAAAACAGAGTCATAACACAGGATAATGATGCAGGAAAAAACCCAGAATAATAACGCTGGGTAATATCAGAGAGTAATAACATAGGAGAATAGCCAAGATTAATAACACAGGGCTAAAATCCTAGAATCATAACAGTATAATTACTCAAGGTGATAACAAAGAGTAATATAGTAGAATAACACAAAGCGATAACCGATAATAGTAATACAGATTAACAAAATAATAAAAACTCAGAGCAAAAGCAAAGAGTATGATAGAATAATACCACCTCACCCTCTCATCCATGTTGTTTTTTTAGATGTTTTCTATAGTATAAATTGGTCTAATTGTTACGTACTTTGAATGCCTTTGAGTTTACAAATGTAACTTGCAATATCTTTTATCTTTTGCGCACTCTTTATCGCATATAATTGTTATGTAAATTATATATTTTTCTTTACCTCTTATTAATAAATGCAGGACTTCTGATGTTATTTGATAATATTTAACTCCATGTTTTATGATGTTTATAATTTATATTTTATTGTATGACAATGTTGTATTTCATTTCTGTCTTGTTCTCTTACTAAAATCTTTATTGCAAAAAAACAGTACCACAAGGTAATACCAGAGAGTAAAATCTCAATAGTAATAGAGAATAATAACAGAGAGTTATTACACAGGGTAAATACAGAGTAACATAAAGGTATAATAACATAGCTTAATAACAGAATAATAACTTAGAAAATAAACAGAATAATAACACAGGGTCTTAAAAGAATAATAACAAAGAGTAATAATAGATATTTAAAACAGAATAATAACAAAGAATCAAAACAATAATAACAAAGTTATAACCTTGAGAGATAACAGAATAAAAATGTAAGATACAAATAGACCACCCCTGCCCTCAAGAAGAAGTACAGAGGGCATTGGGAGGGTGGATCCTCTCTTTGGGGGTAGGGCCTTCCCTCAACCCTAGGGTCACCATAGAAAAACTGAGATTAAAAATAAAATAAATAAAATAACAAGAGGAAATAAAAGAGAGTCATAACAGAGAGTAGTAACACAGAATAATAAGAGAACAATAAAACAGGCTAATAACAGAAAGTATTAACTGAGCAAAAACAAAGCCCAATAATTGAGAGTATAAATAGAATAACACAGGTTAAAAACAAATAGTAATTACATAGGGTTATAACAGAGAGCACTAACGTCGGAGAATAGCTAAGAATAATAACTCATTGTAATAACAGAGTAATAACAGAATAACAGCACAAGATAAAAACAGAGTAATATAGAATAGCAAAACAAGTTAATAACAAATATTTCTAATACAGACTAATAACAGAATAATAACACTGTAGTAATAATAGAAACTAAAAACAGGATAATAACATTGATAAAAGCAAAAATAACAGATTAATAATAGAATAAAAATCCAAGATCAAAATTAGAAAACCCCTGCCCTCAAGAAGAAGTACAGAGGGTATTGGGAGGGTGGATCCTCTTCTTGGGAGCATGGCATTCTCACCACCCTAGAGTCACCCTAGTATAACTGAGATTAAAAACAAAATAACAGAAGGTAATAAAACAGAGTCATAACACAGGATAATGATGCAGGAAAAAACCCAGAATAATAACGCTGGGTAATATCAGAGAGTAATAACATAGAAGAATAGCCAAGATTAATAACACAGGGCTAAAATCCTAAATTAATACCAGTATAATTACTCGAGGTGATAACAAAGAGTAATATAATAGAATAACACAAAGCGATAACCGATAATAGTAATACAGATTAACAAAATAATAAAAACTCAGAGCAAAAGCAAAGAGTATGATAGAATAATACCACCTCACCCTCTCGTCCATGTTGTTTTTTTAGATGTTTTCTATAGTATAAATTGGTCTAATTGTTACGTACTTTGAATGCCATTGAGTTTACAAATGTAACTTGTAATATCTTTTATCTTTTGCGCATTCTTTATCGCATATAATTGTTATGTAAATGATATATTTTTCTTTACCTCTTATTAATAAACGCAGGACTTCTGATGTTATTTGATAATATTTAACTCCATGTTTTATGATGTTTATAATTTATATTTTATTGTATGACAATGTTGTATTTCATTTGTGTCTTGTTCTCTTACTAAAATCTTTATTGCAAAAAACCAGTACCACAAGGTAATACCAGAGAGTAAAATCTCAATAATAACAGAGTATAATAACAGAGAGTTATTACACAGGGTAATAACAGAGTAACATAAAGGTATAATAACATAGCTTAATAACAGAATAATAACTTAGAAAATAAACAGAATAATAACACAGGGTCTTAAAAGAATAATAACACAGAGTAATAATAGATATTTAAAACAGAATAATAACAAAGAATCAAAACAATAATAACAAAGTAATAACCTTGAGAGATAACAGAATAAAAATGTAAGATACAAATAGACCACCCCTGCCCTCAAGAAGAAGTACAGAGGGCATTGGGAGGGTGGATCCTCTTGTTGGGGGTAGGGCCTTCTCTCAACCCTAGGGTCACCATAGAAAATCTGAGATTAAAAATAAAATAAATAAAATAACAAGAGGAAATAAAAGAGAGTCATAACAGAGAGTAATAACACAGAATAATAAGAGAACAATAAAACAGGCTAATAACAGAAAGTATTAACTGAGCAAAAACAAAGCCCAATAATTGAGAGTATAAATAGAATAACACAGGTGAAAAACAAATAGTAATTACATATGGTTAAAACAGAGAGCACTAACGTCGGAGAATAGCTAAGAATAATAACTCATTGTAATAACAGAGTAATAACAGAATAACAGCGCAAGATAAAAACAGAGTAATATAGAATAGCAAAACAAGTTAATAACAAATATTTATAATTCAGACTAATAACAGAATAATAACACTATAATAATAGAAACTAAAAACAGGATAATAACATTGATAAAAGCAAAAATAACAGATTAATAATAGAATAAAAATCCAAGATCAAAATTACAAAACCCCTGCCCTCAAGAAGAAGTACAGAGGGTATTGGGAGGGTGGATCCTCTTCTTGGGGGCATGGCATTCTCACCACCCTAGAGTCACCCTAGTATAACTGAGATTAAAAACAAAATAACAGAAGGAAATAAAACAGAGTCATAACACAGGATAATGATGCAGAAAAAACCCCAGAATAATAACGCTGGGTAATATCAGAGAGTAATAACATAAGAGAATAGCCAAGATTAATAACACAGGGCTAAAATCCTAGAATAATAACAGTATAATTACTCAAGGTGATAACAAAAAGTAATATAGTAGAATAACACAAAGTGATAACCGATAATAGTAATACAGATTAACAAAATAATAAAAACTCAGAGCAAAATCAAAGAGTATGATAGAATAATACCACCTCACCCTCTCGTCCATGTTGTTTTTTTAGATGTTTTCTATAGTATAAATTGGTCTAATTGTTACGTACTTTGAATGCCATTGAGTTTACAAATGTAACTTGTAATATCTTTTATCTTTTGCGCACTCTTTATCGCATATAATTGTTATGTAAATGATATATTTTTCTTTACCTCTTATTAATAAACGCAGGACTTCTGATGTTATTTGATAATATTTAACTCCATGTTTTATGATGTTTATAATTTATATTTTATTGTATGACAATGTTGTATTTCATATGTGTCTTGTTCTCTTACTAAAATCTTTATTGCAAAAAACCAGTACCACAAGGTAATACCAGAGAGTAAAATCTCAATAATAACAGAGAATAATAACAGAGAGTTATTACACAGGGTAATAACAGAGTAACATAAAGGTATAATAACATAGCTTAATAACAGAATAATAACTTAGAAAATAAACAGAATAATAACACAGGGTCTTAAAATAATAATAACACAGAGTAATAATAGATATTTAAAACAGAATAATAACAAAGAATCAAAACAATAATAACAAAGTAATAACCTTGAGAGATAACAGAATAAAAATGTAAGATACAAATAGACCACCCCTGCCCTAAAGAAGAAGTACAGAGGGCATTGGGAGGGTGGATCCTCTTGTTGGGGGTAGGGCCTTCCCTCAACCCTAGGGTCACCATAGAAAAACTGAGATTAAAAATAATATAAATAAAATAACAGGAAATAAAAGAGAGTCATAACAGAGAGTAATAACACAGAATAATAAGAGAACAATAAAACAGGCTAATAACAGAAAGTATTAACTGAGCAAAAACAAAGCTCAATAATTGAGAGTATAAATAGAATAACACAGGTTAAAAACAAATAGTAATTACATAGGGTTATAACAGAGAGCACTAACGTCGGAGAATAGCTAAGAATCATAACTCATTGTAATAAGAGAGTAATACCAGAATAACAGCACAAGATAAAAACAGAGTAATATAGAATAGCAAAACAAGTTAATAACAAATATTTGTAATACAGACTAATAACAGAATAATAACACTGTAGTAATAATAGAAACTAAAAACAGGATAATAACATTGATAAAAGCAAAAATAACAGATTAATAATAGAATAAAAATCCAAGATCAAAATTAGAAAACCCCTGCCCTCAAGAAGAAGTACAGAGGGTATTGGGAGGGTGGATCCTCTTCTTGGGGGCATGGCATTCTCACCACCCTAGAGTCACCCTAGTATAACTGAGATTAAAAACAAAATAACAGAAGGTAATAAAACAGTCATAACACAGGATAATGATGCAGGAAAAAACCCACAATAATAACGCTGAGTAATATCAGAGAGTAATAACATAGGAGAATAGCCAAGATTAATAACAGGGCTAAAATCCTAGAATAATAACAGTATAATTACTCAAGGTGATAACAAAGAGTAATATAGTAGAATAACACAAAGCGATAACCGATAATAGTAATACAGATTAACAAAATAATAAAAACTCAGAGCAAAAGCAAAGAGTATGATAGAATAATACCACCTCACCCTCTCGTCTATGTTGGTTTTTTAGATGTTTTCTAT